>NW_027117985.1:141645-262101 GCF_038497935.1 Neoaidaea tothii
GGTGTAAGCCTCCGGCGGCGACTCCGTCGAGGGTTGCTGCCCTTCGGGCAGAAGCCGCATACTGTGCGGCTGATAGAAGCCGCACGCTATGCGGCTCATATGCATGTATACTCGTGTAGCATGAGCCGCACAACACGCAGCTTCTGCCCGAAGGGCAGCCACCCTCGACGGAGTCGCCGCCGGAGGCTCGTACGCATTCCATAGCAAGCCTTCATCTCGTGCACGCCCGCCTGTAGAGCGCACGCTAGACCCCAGCAAGTGCGGTGAGTCGTCTAGCGACCCCTGAAGTCGCGTGGAGCCGAAAAATTGTAGTTAAGCTCCCAAACGCGTAACTCGCGTCCAATCGAACGCTCGAGTGTCGACCACACAGGATGGGAATCAAAGGTGAGCACTGCGGCCATTGCGGCCGCAGGCGGCGGCCGGCAGCGGCAGGCGTGCGATGGCGCGGGCTGACAACAGGACTGTATCAGCTGATATCGGATCAGGCGCCGAGCGCCGTCAAGAGCTCGGAGATCAAGAACTTCTTCGGCCGCAAGGTGGCGATTGTAGGTGGCAGCGGGCGCACAGGACTGACGGCAGGACGCGTAGGTGGACGGCGCAGGGCGTGCTGACGGCAGGTCGATGTCGCTGTACCAGTTCCTGATTGCCGTGCGGCAGCAGGACGGCCAGCAGCTCACGAGCGAGAGCGGGGAAACCACGAGGTAGGTCGGCAGCGGACGCGCTGACGCAGCCATCTGATGGGCATGTTCTACCGCACGCTGCGGATCGTCGAGAACGGCATCAAGCCGGTGTACGTGTTTGACGGGCACCCGCCCAAAATGAAGGGCGGGGAGCTCGCCAAGCGCGGGGCCCGCCGCGAAGAGGCCATCAAGGCCGCCGAGGAGGCCAAGGAGTCCGGCACGGTGGAGGACTTTGACAAGTACTCGCGGCGGTCGGTGCTGGTGACGCGCGAGCAGAACGAGGAGGCCAAGAAGCTGCTGAAGCTGATGGGGATCCCGTACGTCAACGCGCCGTGCGAGGCCGAGGCGCAGTGCGCGGTGCTGGCGCGGGCCGGGCTGGTGTACGCCGCGGCGAGCGAGGACATGGACACGCTGTCGTTCTCGGCGCCGGTGCTGCTGCGGCACCTGACGTTCTCGGAGCAGCGCAAGCTGCCGATCACGGAGGTCATCCTGGAGCGCGCGCTGGCGGGACTGGAGATGGACACCGACACGTTCATCGACCTGTGCATTCTGCTGGGGTGCGACTACCTGGACCCAATCAAGGGCGTGGGCCCGGCCACGGCGCTCAAGCTGATCAAGGAGCACAAGAGCCTGGACGGGATCGTCAAGTACATCCAGGACCACCCCGAGAGCAAGTACCGGATCCCCGACAACTGGGCGTACGAGGACGCGCGCGAGCTGTTCCGCAACCCGGAGGTCACGGACCCGAAGGACGTGGACATCAGGTGGACCGAGCCGGACGTGGAGGGGCTGGTGGAGTTCATGGTCAAGGAGAAGGGCTTCAAGGAGGACCGGATCCGGTCGGGCGCGGCCAAGCTGACCAAGAACCTGAAGACGGCGCCGCAGGGCCGGCTCGACAGCTTCTTCAAGGTCGTGCCCAAGACCGAGAGCCCGAAGCGCAAGGGCGCGGAGAACAAGCCGGTGAAGGGCGCCAAGAAGGCCAAGGCGAAGAAGTGATGTATGATATTATATACGACTATTCGGGCTCGCTGGCGCGGACGCGGAGCGCGTCGACCTGCTGCTGGAGCGCGGTCAGATCTGCCAGCAGCTCTGGCACGGCCGACTCGTCGAGGGGCGTGGCCACCACGGGCTCGCGGTCGGCGTCGGGCCGGCCGGGTGTGGGCGGCAGCGGGTGGTGGCTGCTGGCGACGCGCGGGTCGGGCGGCGCGGGCGCCTTGCGGCGGCGCGTGGGCGGCGGCGCGGGCCGGACGGGGTCGGGGAAGACCGCGTCGTGCTCGGTGGCGGGCGAGGCGACGTGGGCCTTGCGGGGCCGGGGGGGCGGGGGGCCGCGGCGGTGCTCGTGGTCGTCGCTGGGGGGGACCGGGGGGGGAGCGGCGGGCGGGGCGGCCGTGGGGACGGCCGGAGGGGCCGCTGGAACGGCCGCTGGGGGGGCTGCCGGCGGAGCCGCCGGCAGGGCCGCCGGCGGAGAGGGCGTAGCCGTAGGACCCGGGGCCGCCGGCGCCGCTGCCGGCTCGGCTGCCGGCTCGGCTGCCGGCGCCGCTGGCGCGGCCGCCGTGCCCTCCAGCATCATCCGCGTAAACTGGTCCACGTCCAGCGCCGGCGTCGTGGCCGCCGGCGTCAGCTGCGGCGACTCGTCCGAGTCCGATTCCGACTCGGCCGACTCGGACTCGTCCCCGAACGGCGTCTCCTCGGCCTCGGCTGCCGCCGGGACCGGCGCAGACACCACGGGCGCCGGCGCCGGCGCGCTCTCGGCCTCGATGTCCGGCGCCGACGGCCGCCGGAACGGGTTGTGGCCCGGCCGGGCGTCGAACGACGGCGAGCGGGCCTCCGGCGGCCGCTCGGCCGGCGGGCGGTCCACCGGCGCGCGCTCGAACGACACGCGCTCGAACGACACGCGGTCGACCGACTGCCGGTCGAACGACGGCGTCCGCTCGAACGACACGCGGTCCGGCCGATCCGGCCGGTCCGTCCGCTCAAACGACGGCGTCCGGCTCTTGGCCCGCGTCGGCCCGTACAGCGACACAAACTTGGGCACGGTGGCTGGGTCAGCACGCTCGCGCGGCACGCACCTTGCTGGAACACCAGGTCGCGGCTCGGCTCGTGGCCCTGGCCAACGTGGCCCACGAGCCGGCAGAACGCGTAGAACTCGCCCTTCTCGAGCGTCGTCAGCGGGCTGTCGAAGACGTCGAAGATCTGGGTCAGCGCCGGCCGCCGCGGACGTACCTTCCACTTGTCGGCCTCGGCCAGGCCGAAGCGGTCGGCAAAGAGCATGACCTCGTCGAGCGTGAGCGTGCGCTGGCCGGCCGGCACCAGCTCGGCGAACCAGCCAGGGTAGCTGCGGTACTCGTCGGGCGAGAGCGACGACGACTCGAGGTAGATCCGCCGGGCATCGTCGTCGTAGGCCGCCATGGCCGATCACAGAGCGGGGGTCGATCGGGGCTGGGGATGGGCTGGAGCTGTTATCGGGCCGGGATCCGTCAACTCCGTGAGGCGGAGCACGGGCACCGGCGCGGGCGGGTCGCTAGTGATGGTACCCGCGCACTGACCAGGTACCATCACGCGCGGTGGTACCCGCGCGGGGGCGCCACGCGCCGCGCCACGCGCCACCGCCGCACGCCGTGCGGCGCGCGCCGCGCCTCACACGCCGCGCCACGCGCCACCGCCGCACGCCGTGCGGCGCGCGCCACGCCGCTCACACGCCGCGCCACACGCCACCGCCGCACGCCGCGCGGCGCGCGCCACGCCGCTCACACGCCGCGCCACACGCCACCGCCGCACGCCGCGCGGCTGACCACGCTTCCCGCCGCCGTCACGTCCAGCATGCTCCGATTCCGCCCCTCCGCGTCGCCGCTCGGCCGGCCGCTGCTGGCGCGGCCGCTGCGGCCCCTGGCCCGCCCGCCCCCGCTGCGCCCGGCCCGCGCCCCCCCCGCCCGCGCGCTCGGCTCGCGCCGCCCGTCCGCCTGGACCCTGCTCTGGCTGCTCAATCCGTTCAGCAAGTACAGCCCCGCCCGGCTGCTCGCGCTCACCAGCCCGTTCCGCGCGGCGGTGCTCTTCTTCGGCGGCGCCGCCGTGGTCGTCTTCGTCGCCGCGCCGCTGCTCGTGATGCTCCTGCCGCCGATCGCCCTCGCCGGGCTGCTCTACATGCGCCGGCTGCGCCGCGCCCGCGACTCGCTGCTCGCCCGCAACCTGGAGGACATCCTCTCCGGCCGGCACCAGCGCATGAGCGAGCTCCTGCGCGCCACCGGGTCGCGGCCCGACGCCAGCACGCGCCAGGTCGTCGGCCGGGCCGTCTTCAACGCGCTCGAGGACGACGCCGGCGATCTGCGCGACCGGCTCGGGCTGTACGTCCCCGTGGACGAGCTGCGCGTCGGCGCCGTGGAGGCCGAGCACGTGCAGACGGTCGTCACCGGCGGCACGGCCCGCCGCGTGACCACGCTGCAGCTGCCGCTGCTGGCCGACGGGCAGGCCGTCGCCGTCGTCGAGGCCACCGTGCTCGGCGCCGGCGCCGCCGACGACACCGTCCGCATCGAGGTCGTCCGCGGCCGCAGCCGCGTCGACATCTCGACCGCAGACCGCGCCGCGCCGGCCGACACGGTGATCGACGTCCAGTCGCGCAAAATACATTGATTACAGCTCGTCGTGCGCCGGCGGCCGCGGCGCGGCCGCCTGCAGCGCCGCGATCTCGTCGTCGTACGCGGTCCACTCCGGGATCTGGCGCCGCGCGCGGTCCAGCTTGGGCTCCTTCGTCATCGGGTTCTGGCACAGGTCGATCGTCTTGGCCGTCGCCAGGCTCTCGTCCGAGCACCACGTCTCGCACCACAGCCAGTCCTGCGGCAGCGAGAAGATCGGGATCTGGAGCTGCATGTAGTTGGGCAGGTCCTGGTCCAGGTTCGCCAGCGAGCCCGGGTCCGCCGACAGCTGCTGGTACTGCTGGCGCAGCCGGTCGCCGGCCGCCAGCTGGCGGAACCGGTCGAGGTCGACGACGTACAGGGCCGAGATGTGGTACGGCCGCTGCTTGAGCAGCGACCGCCAGTAGCCCTTCTTCCAGAACCGGAAGCCCTCGATCTCGGTGCGCGAGTCGCACATGGGCGTGTAGCCGTACGGCGCGCCGCCGAGGTCGAGGTCGACGAGCTCCTGGAGGTCGGCGCGGACGATCTGGTCGGCGTCGACGAAGATGACCTTCTTGAGGTCGAGCGGGAAGAGCACGTCGAGGAAGAGGATCTTGTAGCCCCAGATCTCGCGCTGCTTCTCCTTCTGGCCGCGCAGCCAGCGGGGCCACTTATACGTCACGAGCTCGTACTGGAACCCGTAGCGGGCCGCCAGCCGCGGGAGGAAGTCCTTGAACGACGGCGAGAGGAAGTTCTCGATCAGCCAGAACTTGACTGTGTGGTCCGTGTGGCGCATGACGCTGGCCGTCATGATGCTGAGGAAGCGCTCGTAGAGGTGGCCGGACGCGACCGAGAAGATGTTGATTGTGGGCGGCGCGGGGCCGCCGCGGACGCGGCCCCAGAGCGCGCGCGCGCGCGCGACGACGCCCGTGTCGGCGCCGACGGCGAGCACGTCCGCGGCCTCGAAGCCGCGGTTGCGCGCCAGCGCCGGGAACACCGTGGCGCCCGTGAGCGCCGTCACGTAGACCGTCTCGCGCGCGGCGCCGGACGCCAGCCGGAACACCCGCGCGGACGCGCCGGGCTTGATGCCGACCTGCCACACGCCCGGCCCGGCCTTGAACTGGAAGTAGCCGACGTTGGCCATGACGATCGTGTCGGCGACGGCCGCGGGCGCGCCCGGCGTGCTGAGCTCGACCTCGGCGCCGCGCGGCGGGCCGCCGGTGGTCACGTCGCGCGCGTGGCCCTCGATCAGGATCGACGTCAGCGTGTACGTGGCGTCGACGCCGCCGTCGGCCAGCAGGATGTTGTCAAGGTCGGCGGCCGAGCGCGACGGCGCCACCAGCCACGCCGCGGGCACGTCCAGGCCGAGCGTGTACAGCGGCGCCGTGGGCACGCCGGCGAAGTCCACGCGCGGCTCGACGAGCCCGCCGGCGCTGTCGAAGCGCACCCGGCCGGGCAGCACGCTGCGGTAGAACCGCGTGACGGGCATCTGCTCGAGCGCGGGCTCGGGGTTGAGGAACACGCGCACGCCGACGCCGTCGAGCCCGGCCAGGAGCTGCAGGAGCCCGCCGGTCTTCTGCGCGTACTCGGTGGCGGGGTCGAGGATGGCGACGACGCGGATGCCGGCGGCGTCGTAGTCGCCGACGTCGAACGACGAGTGCGTGCGGTTCCAGCGGTCGAAGAAGGCGGCGCGCTGGACCGTGGGCTGGAAGAACGCGTGCGCGGTGGCCGGCCGCGTGGCCTTGACGGCCACGCTGGTCAGCCGGCCGGCGCGCTCGTAGTCGGCGGCGGCCGGGAGGAGGCCGAGCGCGCGGGCGGCTGCGAGCGCGGGCCGGACGCGGGCCGCGAGCTCGACGGCGACGAACGCGGCCACGTCGGCCGCGCGCAGGGCCTCGCCGGCGGGCACGCGCAGCACGCGCGAGTTGAGCACGACGAGGTCGCCCGAGGCGCGGCCGAGACGCGCGGCCACGGGCGCGGCGGCCTGCCAGAACGCGGCGGCGGCGGCCTTGTCGGGCGCGGCCCAGCCGTCGAGCTTGGCGGCGCCGAGGACGGCCTCGGCGGCCGCGGCCTCGTCCAGGGGCAGGCCGTCGGCGCCGGCCACCGCCGCGTGCAGGTCCTCCGGGCGCAGCGCCGACAGCGCGTGCGCCTCGGCCAGCCGGTGGAGCAGCGCCGAGAGGCCGGGCGCGTGCTTGCCGACGGGCGCGTGAACGAGAGTCGCACGCACGTTCGTCGGCGGCCGCGAGGCCAGGTACTGCAGCAGCTCGCGCAGATGGCCGGCGCCGGCGGCCGTGTCGAAGTCGGCCACGAGCCACAGCCACACCGTGTCGGGCGACGCCGGCTCCGGCGTGTGCTCCAGCGTCGGCAGCGCGCGCACCACGTCGCCGTAGGCGTCCAGCAGGCCGCCCAGGTCGATGTGGCGGTCGTCGCGCGCGGCCGCGCCAAACACGAGCACGCTGCGCTCGGCGTGGGCGTCCGCCAGCAGCGCGGCCTGCACGTCGTCGTCGTCGCCGAGCGTGCCGGCGGCCACGGCGGCCGCCAGGCCGTCGATGTCGCCGTCGGCCTTCATGGCGGCCGCCTGGAGCCAGTTGTCGGCGCGCGGCACGGCCACGCCGTTGGCAAACACGACCGGGGCGTTTGCGCGCGCGCCCAGCCGCGTCAGCCACTGCCGCGACCGCTCGACGAGGCTGTCGACGGTGGCGAGCACGGCCGCGTCCGGCTCGGGCGCGAAGCGCGGCCGCGCGGCCTCGTACAGGCCGCGGTCGCCGCCGCGGCCGGCGTCGAGGCAGAACTGCAGGTACCGCATGGCCGCGGGCATGCCGTAGCCCTCGCGCAGCAGCAGGAAGAAGCGGGCCTGCTCGACCTGCTCGGGCGTGTCGACAAACGGCACGAGACCGAACATGAGCGCCACGCCGCGGTCGGCGACCATGCCCACGTGGTTGACGACCGAGAACAGGTCCGCGGCCGCGGTCAGGTCCACGGGCACGACCACGGTGTGGATCCGCCGGCGGATGTTGTGGAACTGGCCCGGGTAGTGCGGGCGCAGGAGCTGGGTCAGCGCGGCCGCACACGACGTACCATCGACAGGCTCGTCGGCCACGGGCCGTAGCGGGGGTCGGCCTCGAGGTCGTTGACCCACGAGATCACGCCGCCGCCCTCGCGGGCGTCGCGGTAGTCGAACCGCGGCTCGGCGGCGTGCGCGCGCGCGGCGGCGACCGGCTCGCTGGCGAGCAGCCGGGCGGCGGCGGACGCGTTGGCGCCGAGCGCGCGCAGCTCGTCGACCAGCTGGCGGTCGCGGTCGACGGCCTCGAGCACGGAGAACGCGTCGGCGGCCAGGACAGGGTCCAGCCGCGCGCCGTTGACGTAGACGGCGGCGTCGCCGGGCGCCATGCCGGCGGCGGCCGCGTTGGCCGCGGCCTCGGCCAGCAGCGGCGCCGGGTCGGCCTCGACGGCGGCCAGCGCGGACGCGTACTTGGGCAGGTCCTGGGCCAGCTGGACGAGCGCGTCCAGCGGCCGCGGGTGCGCGCGCACAAACGCGGCCGCGCGGGCGGCGAGCCCGGCCAGCTCGGACGCGGCCAGCGGCGCGATGTCGGCGCCGGTGGGCAGCAGGTCGTCGGCGGCGGCGGCCGCCGGCGCCGCCGGCCGCTGCTCGGCGACCACGCGGTCGTCGCGGACGATGTAGTCGGTCCGCTTCAGCGCCAGCTCGGCGCCATAGCCCGCCAGCGCGCGGCCGCGGGCCACCGGCGCCTCGTCCGACGGCTTGTAGCGCAGCACGTAGCGCAGGCGGCCGGCCGCGGCCTCGGCCGCCAGCGACGAGTGGTACGCCAGGAACTCGGGCGACGCCACGTCCGCGTAGAGCACGGCAACGGGCGCGCCCGGGCCGGCCGCGCCCGCAAACTCGCGGTCGAACGGCAGGACCGTGTGCGCGGCCAGCCGGCCCGGCGTCCGCAGCGCAAACACGGCCGCCGGGTCGCACACCGGCTCGTCGTTGAACGTGAGCCACGAGCCGGCCTGGCCGCACGGCCCGTCGCCGTGCGTGTCGCGGTAGTACTGGTACGCGGCCTGGACGCGGGCGGACGTGCGGCGCAGGGCCAGGCCGGCCTCGATCCAGCTCGTCGCTGCCGGCGACACCAGCCCGTCCAGCGCGGCGTCCAGCGCGGCCGCGTGCACGGCCTGGTGGGTCAGCGGCTCGTCCGCGTCCGCGGCCTGCTCGGCCAGGCGCACGAGGACCGGAAAGAACGCGGCCGGCGCTTCGGCGGCAATGGCCTCACTGGGGTCAGCACAGCCGGCGCCGCACTTACGCGACCTCGATCGCAAACGGCGAGGGCTCCGTCCAGGGCACGGCCACGTCGACGGCAACGCCGGGCGCGGCCGCGGCCGGGCACGCGGCGGCCGCGACCGCCGCGGCGGCCGCGGTCCAGCGCAGCAGTTTCATCGCCAGCTCGGCGCAATTGGTCGATCGGCGCCAATCCAGGCCACAGGGCCGTCCGGGGCGCTCTCGTCGACGCTCGCGCGCGCGCGCAGGCCGGCACGGGCGGGCGTGGGCGTGGGGCGGCGAAAACACCGGTGCGGGCTATCAAACAACGCCGCGTTTCTCGCAGATTTCGCGGCCGGCACAGCTGCGGGCGCCGTGCAAACTCGCCCGGGCAACCGTGGCGTCGTGGTCGTTCGTTTCGGCGCGCTTCCGGCGGGCCTGGGGGCGTCGTGCGCGTGGTGGCCGCGGATTTCGGCGGCAGCGAGGGGGAGAAAGTGACACGACGCGGTTGCGGACTTTTTCTTCCAATTTCGACGCCCGCCGACCACACACCATGAGCCAGCAGCAGAACCAGCAGCTCCCGGCGGACGCGCTCGCGATCGCCGGGTTCCTGCGGCACAGCCGGTACCTCAAGCAGCGGCAGGGCATCCTCAACGGCAAGCGGCACGACTTTTTCCGAGGTAAGCGGCTGGGCGGCGGCGCTGACGACAGTCAAACGGGCGCTGCGGGCGCTCGAGTCCAAGGAGTACAAGCTCGCGCAGGCCAAGAGCAGCGTGCTGCCGGCGGTGGAGTCGACCGAGGACGCCGTGCGGGCGTTCCAGCGGCTGCCGATGGCGTCGCTGGCGATCCGCGTCGAGAAGCTGACGCGCAAGAGCGTCGAGGCCAAGCTGCGGGAGAACGCCAAGGCCCAGGTGCCGCCGCTGGAGGCGCTGAGCAAGACCAAGGGCGTGCCGACGCTGCAGTTTGTGCGCGAGCAGCTCGTGGCCGACGTCGACGACGTGTACTACGTCTGGCTGTGGGAAAAGGTCCAGTGGACGACGTACCTGTACTCGGTCCTGTTTCTGATCGCCATCTTTGGCGTGATTCTGTTTCCGCTGTGGCCGCAGAAGCTGCGGCTGGGCGTGTGGTACCTGTCGATGGCCGTGCTGGGGCTGATTGCGGCGTTCTTTGCGATGGCCGTGGTTCGGCTGGTGCTGTTCTGCGTGACCTACGTGGTCGCGAACCCGGGCATCTGGCTGTTCCCGAACCTGTTTGAGGACGTGGGCTTTGTGGACAGCTTCATTCCGCTGTGGGCGTGGGACATGCCGCCGGAGAAGAAGAAGAAGGCGAAGAAGGTGCAGGCGGAGGCGGCGGCGGCTACGGCGGCGGCTGCGCCGGCGGAGGCGGCCGAGCCGGTGCCGGTGCCGGTGCCGGCGGAGGCGCCGGCGGCGCGGCGGCGCGTGGTCATGGAGGAGGCCGACGAGGCCGACGAGTGATGTCTGTACTAAATACACTTGAGCCGCACGAGCCGCACGAGCCGCACGGCATGCGGCGCATCCGCGCCGCACGCTGTGCGGCGCGCCGCGCCTGCGCCGGGTACCTGCAGCGTACCTGCAGGCGGCGGACCGGCCTGGGGGGAAGCCTCCGCCGGCGCGCCTGTCGGGGCGCTGCGTGCGCATGGCGCGCCAGCCGGAGGACCGCTGCCCTCGCGGGGTCGCTGTGGGCATGCAGAGGACATGTAGCCGCATGTGGCCGCATGGAGCCGCACACAACGCAGGGTAGCTGCGCATAACGCAGGTAGCCGCAGAAGGCATATAGCCGCACAACGCATGAAGCCGCGCAGCGCATGTAGCCGCGACACGCATGAAGCCGCACAAGGCATATAGCCACACGTAGCACACGAAGCCGCACAAGGCATATAGCCGCACAACCACGCAGCCGCACAACCACGAAGCCGCACAGCCCATATAACCGCACAACGCATGTAACCGCGCAGCGCATATAGCCGCGACACGCATGAAGCCGCACAAGGCATATAGCCGCACGTAGGACACGAAGCCGCACAAGGCACATAGCCGCACAACCACGGACCGCACAGCCCATATAACCGCACAACGCATAACCGCGCAGCGCATATAACCGCATATAACCGCGCACAGCGCGCCCGCTCCCGCCCTACCCCAGCGGCCCCGGCGGCAACGGCGGCAGCGGTCCCGCCGGCGGCGGCCCGATCGGCAGCCGCGTCGGCGCCCGCTTCCGCCGCGCAGCCAGCGTTTCTTCCGCGACCGGCCCCTCCGGCAGCTCCGGCGGCGTCTCGGGAATGTCGTCGTCGCGGCTCTCCCGGCGGTCGGCCACGCGGCCGGCCGTGGTCCAGGCGCCCTCCAGCGCCGGCGGCGCCAGCGGAGGGTCCAGGACCGAGTCAGACGACTGCGCCGAGCTGCGGCGCGAGCTGTCGCGCCGCGTCGAAATCCGCGGGCTGAAATACGACCCGGACAGCCGCTGCAGGTGGCCCGGCGGCGGCAGCTCGTGGTCGCTCATCGAGCCGTCGGTGTCGGCCTCAATCTCCGGCATCGGCGACAGCACCACCGGCGACTCGGCCGCGGCCGGCTGGCTGTTGCGGCCCGGCGAGATGGGCGATTCGTCGGTGCTGCTTGGGGTCGGCTCCGGCGTTTCGTCGGTCGTGCGGCGCGAGATCCGCAGCGACGGGAACCGCGCCAGCGGCGCCATGGTGAAAGACTCGCTGCGGGCGTGCTTCGGCCGCTGGAAGAGCGACAACAGCGACGAGGACGAGGACGAGGACGACGAGACCGTGATCGACGACTGCGACCCGCGGTTCGTCCGGCTCGAGTGCATGACGTGCTGCAGCGGCGGCCGGCCCTCGGACGCGCCCATGGTGGTCATGTGGCCCGAGGACGAGCTCAGCGAGCTCTCGCCCGAGCTGGTTTTGGCGTGGCCGGCCTCGCGCTGCGGGACCAGTCGACTGCCGGCCACGGCCGCCGCCGGGCTGTCCGACGGCCCCGCCGGAGCCGCGCGCGCCCGCGGCGTCGACATGGCGAACCGCGCCAGCGGGTCCAGGTTGTCTTCGAACGCCGGGGTCGTCGGCGACACCGGCGGCGACCGCAGCCGGCCGGTCAGGCGCTGCATGCGGCTCGTGGCCTTGATGTCCTTGACCAGGTCGCTCATGCCATCGCGCGACTCGCCGGGCGCGCCGCTGGCGAGCATGCTGATGCGCCACGAGATGATGTTGCTGTCTTCGGCGTACGACAGCGGGCGCGGCGGCGAGGGCGCGCGGGCGGGCGGGGCCGGCGGCGAGTGCGCCGTGCGTTCCTTGAGCGCCTTGATCTGCGCACGGATGGCCGTCATCCACTGCATGAACTCGGCGGAGTTGTCGTACACGAGCAGGACGGTCCTGGGGGCGTGGCCCAGCGGGCCGTCGTCGTCACGGTCGCGGGCGTCGACGTGCTCCGAGACGCGGAGGACGTACTGGTAGCCGAGCAGCTCGTCGGACGCGTACGCGACCGAGTCCGGCCGCAGCGTGAGCGCGAGCTCGGGCGGGGCCGAGTCGGCCGGCGGCAGGCCGTAGCGGAGCAGCGCGGTCGGCAGCAGGACAAACGTCTTGCGGTCGAGCGAGACGCCGGTGCCGCCCAGGCGGCGCAGCTCGCGCAGCGCCGACAGCAGCGTGTGCGTGTTGAACGAGAGCGGCCCGGCGAGCACGGCGCGGGCGCTGGCAGTGGCGTACGGCAGGCGGCGCGCGCCGGCGCCCTCGTCCGAGGCCCGCGAGTCCGAGTCGTCCTCCTCCAGCGAGGGCAGCGCGGACGACCGGCGGCGTGAGCAGGCCGGCTCGGACGACACGGACGCATGGCGCGACGACGCGGCCGACGACGAGCCGGGCGAGGTCGAGCCTGGCCGACTGAAGATCGAAAAGAGGGTGGCAGACTTGCTGAGCTTGCGCGAGAGCGTCGCGCGCGCGGCGCGGATCGACGAGGGCCGCTTGGCCGCGCCGCCCGCGGCGCGCTCGGCCGGCTCGGCGGCTGGCCCGGGCGCGGGCGCGCCCGGGCCGACGCTGGTCGGCTGCGACTGGAGCATGGTGGTGAGGGAGCGGCGTGCGGACGGCGGCGCCAAGGGCTGCATCGGGCCGTCACATGACCGGGCGCACAGACCAGTGCACGTGACTTCACGTGCGTCTGTGCGCCGACTACGAGTCGTCTGATCCACGGATTTGGAACTGCATTCCGGCCTACTGGCGCAGCTGCGCCAGCGCGCGGCGCAGCTCGCCCTCGAGCGCCACGTCGTCGGCGGTGCCGACGCACACGCACTCGGTGATCTCGCGGACGGCGGCGTCGCCCAGCGTGCCGCCGTGCGCGGCGTAGACGGCCTCGAGCTCGGCCGAGGGCACGCAGTCGAGGCGGCCCTCGGCGACGAGCCGCTCGAGCGTCTTGCCGCCCTCCAGGGCTGGGGTCAGCATGTGGCGTTTGTGGCGGTGCGGTGGCGGTGCACCGCCGATCGGCTCACCTTTCCAGTGCGACCAGGCCCGGTAGAGCAGGTAGAAGCCTGGGTCAGCGCGTCCCGCACAGTCGTACCTGGCACGTTCGGCACCACCGGCAGCAGCACCAGCGGCAGCGTGAACGGCGACGCCAGCAGCGACCACCAGAACAGCCGCCGGTCGAGCGCGCGCCGGCGCGTCACGAGGTCCATGATCAGCGTCGGCACCTCGGCCGGCGCAATCACGTTGCGCGGGAACACCACCTGCACGGCCATGTCGGGCTTGATCAGCGCCTCGGCGTCGGCCGGCGCGGCCGGCGCGTCGAACCGGACGCGCGGCACGCCCTTGAGTGACCACTCCTCGTAGGGGATCTTGTCGACCGCCGCGTTGCCCCACACCGTAATCTGCTTCTTGATCGAGCTCGAGCCGGATTCCCAGTTGCGCCACATCGCCGCGGCCTTGTCGGCAATCGTCTCGTCGATCCGGCGCGCGTGCGTGCGCACGGCCGACACGGCCGTGCGCTGGCAGTACACCAGCGCGCGTTCCTCGGGCAGGCGGAGCAGGACGAGTCTCATGGTGATGGATCGGTGACGAGTGCTGGCCGGGGAGGAAACAACTTGGCGCGAATCCCAAGCGATCGCCACCGCGACACGCCGCGAGGCGATCGCCGAGTGGCGGTGCGCCGGCCGGCCCGGCGCGCGCCCGGCGCCGGTGGCGGCGTGGCGCAGCGCGCCGCACCCCGTGCGGCGCTCCGCCCCTGGCCAGCCGCACGCGCCGCGCATCGTGCGGCGCACACGCGCCGCATCTCGTGCGGCGCGCCGATCAACGTCATCCCAACATCGCCAAACCAGCCAGAGCCTCTTCCACAACATCCGCACCCCCGCCCTCCGTCCCCGTCCTCCCCGAGACCACTGCCGCCCGGCGAGCCCAAGCGTCCGTCCGGCGAGCCCACGTGTCCCCCCGGCGAGCTCCCGGTGTCTGTTCCGCGCTCCTGCCTCGACGGCCGCGACCAGGCCGCATTCCGCCCGCTCTCCGCCGCGCCCGCGCCCGGCGCCCGCGCTGGCACGCCCCCCTGCCGCTGCTCCCCCCCGTCCGCGCACGCACGCGACCGCCGCTCGCTTCCGCCCGCCATGGACGAAAAACACACGCCCCCCGCCATGCTCCACGCCCGCCCGGTCCCCGTCTGGGCCCTCGGCGACAACGCGCGCCCGCAGACGCCCCAGGCCGCCGTCGAGAGCGACCACTCGACCATCTGGGTGATGCCGTACGCGTCCGCCGACGACGACCGCTGGCGCAAGCTCGCCAAGGCGTCCCAGGGCCTGGCCGTGGCCGACCACTCCGGCTCGGCCGCGGTCTCGCCCTCGGGCTCGTTCCTCGGCGGCCTGCCGCAGCAGCCCAAGCGCGTGCTCCTCCAGGCCACCGACCTCGAGCACCAGATGGACCTCTCCGGCGACTGGAACCCGCACAAGGACCACTCGGTCGACGGCGAGGTCGGCCCGCGGTTCGCCGCCGCCGCCGCCGACGCCCGCTTCCGCGGCCGGCCCGGCTCGGCGCCCTACGACGACACGTCGTCCATGTCCACCCTGGCCCAGTTCCACCAGACGGCCGAGCTCAAGCGCGAGCGCCGGCGCCAGCGCACCTTCTCGCTCAAGGTCACGCTGCTCAACAACCCGTACGTGCCGCTGACGCTGCGGGCAACCATGTTTGCGCTCTCGGTCGTCGCCCTCGGCCTGGCCGCGTCCATCTTCATCCAGTCCCGGCACTACGCCAACACGCGCGGCGACGGCCTGGCCCAGCAGCCGTCGACGATCATGGCCATCGCCGTGCAGTCGGCCGCGCTGGTCTACCTGGTCTACATCACGTACGACGAGTACTCCGGCAAGCCGCTGGGCCTGCGCAACGCCAAGGACAAGGTCAAGCTGATCATGCTCGACCTGTTCTTCATCATCTGGTCGTCGGCCAACCTCTCGCTCACCTTCAACACGCTCTACGACACGGGCTGGATCTGCCGGTCGTCGGCCGTGAGCGACGAGCAGCTCGGCTACGACCCCACGCCGTACTCAGGCGGCATCTGCAGCCGCCAAAAGGGCCTGGCCGCGTTCCTGTTCCTGACGCTGTTCATGTGGGTGTTTTCGTTCACCGTGAGCATCTTCCGGCTCGTGGAGCGCGTGTCTAGCAACCGATAGATCCAAATGTATTTTACAATGCGATAGTACAGATCTAAACTAGGCCATCTCGATGTTCTCCGACAGCCGCTTCGAGCCGTTCGAGTGGGCCACGGGCAGGCCCTGGCGGCGGCGCGCGAGCTGGCGGCTGTAGGCCTCGTACTTGAGCTTGTGGCGGCCGATGGGCGACATGTGGTCCGAGTGCAGGAAGATCTCGAAGAAGGCGCCGCCGACGAGGCCGCCGCAGATGGGCGACACGATCGGCACCCAGAAGTAGTAGTCGCCGGCCGAGAAGATCTCGGAGCCGTAGCCGGCCATGGCCGAGACGAGACGCGGGCCAAAGTCACGGGCCAGGTTGAGCGCGTAGCCGGTCTCGTAGCCGAAGGCCAGGGCAATGAACAGAATGAGCGTGAAGACCATGTAGGGCAGGAAGTACGACGGGAACTTGAGCGTGGTCTTGTCGCCCGGGATCTCCTTCTTCGAGCGCGCGATGACGACGTTGTCGTCCGAGGGCGTGCACATGTCGATGATCATGAACAGGCAGGCGATCAGGAGCGCCGTGATGAAGAACTCGGAGAAGAAGGCGCCGGTGATGGAGAGGCCCTCGGCGGCGTAGGTGCAGAAGATGCCGGCGGTCGCGGTCGAGCCGGTGACGGTGCGGACGCCGTGGCCCTCGAGCTCGTTGATCATGGGCCAGTAGATCGCAAAGACCATGCCGGCGCCGGCCATGCAGCCGAGGAACTGCGCGGCAATGTACATGGGGGCCTTGCGCCACGGGAATCCGCGGTACGCGCACGACGCGATCGTCACGGACGGGTTCAGGTGCGACGCCGAGCCGTACGACGACACAAGGATGCCAAACACAACGCCGAGACCCCACGAGATCGAGACCGAGAGGTAGTCGGCCGCGGCGCCCTTGGACGTCTTGAGCTGGGCGACGGCGCCGTCGCCGATGGCGATCATGATGAAGCAGCCGCAGAACTCGGCGATCGGCTCCTTGTTGGACTGAATGAAGTTGTACATCTTGTAGCCGAGGTGGAAGAACACGCCGCCCTCGATGTGCGCCTCGTCTTCGTAGTGGGCCGTGACGCTGGTGCCACTGGACACGCCCGACGAGGCCGGGTGGCCAGCGACCTCCTCGATCAGCTCCTGCTGAGGGCCGGGCTCGCTGTAGGCTCTCTTCGAGCTGCTCATTATGCTAGATATGCTGACTAGGAAGGCGCTGTGGGGTAAACCTGGAGAGCGATGGAGCCCGGCAAAGCTGCGAAACTCGGTCTTTATAGCTGCCGTTGTCGTCGTCGTCGGCCTGTGGCGCATAAACGCAGTCCTCGGTTGTGTCTCGTGGACCCGGCGTATAAACCTTAGACGGGTACGGCCGACGCCGTACTAGCCCGCGGCCGGCGAATTGTGCTACCGTGTTCGGCAGTCGAGCTGGACGTGTGGAAGGATTGCGCATTACCCTACGCGCTAGTTTGAGTTTTTCCGGAAACATTTTTCGCCGGTCCGCCGCGCTGGAACGTATGGCGCACCCCGGAAAAACTCTGCAGCGGCCGGCGGCTAGCCCGCCTAGGATGGTCTAGCGGCGGATGCACTGCTCGCTGCCCCAGTCGTGCCGCACCTAGCTCGTACGGGCAGCGCTAGCGGCCGTGCACGTCACACCCGCGCTGTTGGCCCAGGGCTAGACGTGCGTTCCCGCCCAGGCGGGCTAGCCCGCGTGAAGCGCCTGCACAGCAAGCGTGCTTGGCCCAGTCCTGGCCGAGACTAGTGTCTGGGCCTGGCTGCACGCTAGCGCGGGCTCCGCGGGTCCGGTCCCGGCGCCATGGGGGCTCGCTCGCCCGCGCCACAAGCGGCCGGCCTGGAGCCCGCAGACGCGCCGGCGGCGCCCGGCACGGGGGGACGCCACGGGACCCGCTGGCGGCCGGCTCGCGAGACGCGGGCGGGCGACGGCGGCTGCGGGCCGGAAAAACTGGCCGGCCAGGTTCGCCAGGGCGGCCGACCGCGCGCGCGCACCGCCACACGCACCGCCCGGTCTACCCGGCCTGGGGCAGGCTAAATCACGCCCCGCCCGGCGGCCGGCGGTTCCGTCGGTCCGGCCGCAAGCGCCTGTTCGATCGGGCCCCACGCGGTGCCCGCACGCGGACGCGACTGTTGCCAGCGCCGCCAGCGTCACGCCGGCGTGACCGCCCTGGCGTGCGGCCGGCTCGTCACGGCCCGCACCCGTGACCAGTCCCCTGTGGCGTCCCGACAATCACGCGCGCGGTGGCGGTGCGCCGCCGCGCCACCGCCGGCTCCCGCCGGAGCGCGAGCCGGCTCCGCCGCTCCGGCCGGCCGGCTCCTGGCCGCTGGCGTCGGCGTGCATGCGTCCGGCCGGAGAGGCCTAGCCTGTCCGTGTATAGAAGGTGGGGTGAACAACTGCCAGTGTGGGGGACCAGCCCTGGGGTAGCCTGCCGCACTAATGAAGTCGTGCTGCGCATGCAATGCTATCGCCGCTTTGCCCCACTAGCCCGCTAGGGTAAGCTACCGTAACAGCCCGCGCCGCCGCGAATCGGGACCCCTGTATGCTCCGGAAGTTAACCTGTTTGGTAGGAGTATGCGCCCGTACCTGCTGTGCAGGCAGTACGTCCGGGGGTACCCCGTCCTTGAGCTAGTACATATCGGGCTCGTTTCTCCGCGGTACCCTGTACCGCCTCCGGACGCCACGCCGGGGTGGACCGGGGTGGACCTGGGCGACTTACCCCGGTCTGCCACTACCCCAGTCGGACGGCCATTGGCCGTGACGGTCTCGTGCTTACGGCTCGGCCCACAACCGTGCGTGCCTGCTGCACCTGACGGCGTCATCGGACGTGGCCTGATGACCGCCGTCACCTGCGGTCTGGCGATCCCAGTGGCCGTCACGCTTGCCACCGCGCCGGGCCGGTCCCGACCGGCCCGGCAGCGTCGGCTGGCCGACTGGGTGCCGCCGCAGCCGCACCCTACCCCGCGTAGGTCTCCAGCCGCGAACCGGCTATTCTGTTCGGCTGGTCGGCCGAATGGCGCTGCGCCGCGGCTGTCGGCGGCGTGCCGCGGCAAGATGGGCGGCGCTACGCGGCCTCGGATGCCCCCGGGCCGACTTTCACATGCACTAGCAGAGCGGACGACCCCAGACCGGATCCGCCGTCCACCCGTAGCGCCAATCGGCAGCGGCGACCCCAGATTCGGCGCCCGAAACTGCCGGCGGTGCTGCCAAAGCGGGCACCAGCCGCCCACACCGTCCGCGCGTTCCTGCCGGCCCGCGCATCTGCACCGCCCACGGCCTAGCGCACTGTCACAGCCCCGCCCCGTGATCCGACGTCTTGGTCGGCGTGCGTCGGAGAAAGTCGTTCCGGGCTGGGTGCGGCACACGCGCGCTAGCGGCTTGGCGCGGTAGTTCGCTAAATTCACGTGCCGGCGGCTGCGCCAGCTGGCCCGAACCGCGCGCCGGCGGACGAGCCAAAGGGACCCTGCCCTGTTCGGTCTACGGCGGCCCCGGATTGCGGGGCACGCGTGACAGTGGCCGCAGCCGTGCGGAGAGCCGGCCGGGGCCAAGCGCGGCCCGCGGCTTGGCGCCGGCGTCTCACCGCAGGGGCAGTGCGGCTCGGCCGCGGCTCTAAGGCGGGCGCCAGTTTCTCCGAAACCTCGCGGCAGGTAAGATGGTTTATTGCTCTAGGCCAGGTAGCTGTAGCGGTCGTTGTCGATGCGCTCGAGATACTCCTTCTCAATCAAGAAGTCGATGCACTTTTTGATCTCGGGCACCTTGGGCGTGAAGCGGCTCTTGATCTGGGCGATGGTCTCCTGGACGAGGACGACGTGCTTGAGCACACGGCGGGCCTTCATGATGCGCACGATGGCGCTCTGCATGAGCATCTTGCGGTCCTCCTCGATGGTCTTGTGGGTGGTCTCGGCCTCCTGCTTCTGCTCGGACCGCAGCGGCAGGTTGAGATTGACCCGGATCTTCTTGCTTTTGAAGTCGAGGTTGAGCGCGTACCAGGTGCCGCCCGCGCCGACGACGGCGTCGGCAGGCTCCATGAGCAGCACGCGGGCCTTGACGAGAATGGCGAGCGAGCCGGCGAGGTACTCGCGGTTGAGCGCCGTGATCTGCTGCAGCTGCTCGTACGAGTAGCGGTCGGCGACGTTGTACGGCAGCAGGATGGCCATCTGGAACGTCGAGACCTGGAAGGTGAAGCCGGCCTTGGTCGCGCTCTTGGGGTACGTCGCCTTGAGCTCGCCCTTGGAGAGCTGCCACAGCCACGTGAGCTTGCGGCCGTTGTGCTTGGAGTTGTAGAACGCCTGGAAGCGCTCGAACGTGCGCACGAGCTCGTCCGGCAGGTTGAACGTCGTGTTGAGCGGCTGCAGCGGCCAGAAGTTGGTGCCCAGCACGAGGATGTTGAAGTCGATGGCGAGCAGGCCCGCGTCGTTGCTGGCCGCGACGTGGTCGCGGAACTGGGTCTGCAGGTCGCCCGAGACCGACATGTCCTGGAACATGCGCTGGAGCTTGTTGGTGTACTCGGACCCGCACACCTCCTTGAGCTTCGAGATCATGCTCGACTCGGCGTCGTCCGACGACGACGTCTGGTGGACCAGCCGGCGCGACAGCATGCGCGAGTAGAACTTCTGGAACACGTCCTTGTCGTCGATGTACTTGAAGATCGTCATGATGTCGTTGAGCTTGACCTCCAGGTCGCTGTCCTCGGCGTTCTTGCCGCTCTTCTTGAGCAGCGCGTCGCTGTACTTGGCCAGCAGCTCCGGCGACTTGGACGACGAGCTCTGGCACATCTTGTTGCGGTTGATGAACTCGCGGCACGCGTTGTCGAGCGACTTGACAAAGTCCGCGTCGCCCGCGAACGCCACCTGGACCAGGTTCGCGTACCGCTGGTGCACCTCGAGCAGAGAGTCCACGTACGCGCGCGGCTCGACGTCCTTGCCGGCCTCGCTGACGAGCTGCTCGACCGCGAGCAGGCCCTGCCGCCGCACGTGCTCCTCGAACTTGACGCGCAGCGAGATCAGCCCCTCCGGGATCCGCGTCAGCAGCAGGAACATCCGCTGCAGGTCGTTCTGCCGGTCCGTGTCCAGCAGCGCCTGGAACTCGTTCCGCAGCAGGTCCGCGTGGTCGCTGATCAGCACGACCTCGCACCTCCGCATCAGCGTCTTCTCTGTGCTCTGGTGCAGGTACATCTGCACGCGGCTGCCCTCCTCCTTGAGCCGCACCTCGGCCTTCTTCATGTACTCCACCACGCTGTTCTCGGCCACGAACTGCTTGGACTCGGCCTTGTAGTAGACCTCCGTGGCCGCGATGAACGGGCCCTCGAAGTACATCTTGTACACCGCCAGGCTGACCTTCTTCGAGTCGTGCTCGTCCAGGCCGAGCGACACGAACGACTGCACGATGCTCTTGATGTTCATCGTGTCGATCGTCTCGCCGTTGCGCTGCCTCTCGACCAGCAGCAGCACCGCCGCCATCAGCCGCTCCTGGACGTGGTCGAAGAACTCGGTCCGCCACCGCACCAGGCAGAGCGTGTTGACGTCGTAGACGTTGCGCCGGCCCTCGTCGCGCTCGCGCTTGACCCAGTGCCGGTTCAGGTACTCGAAGATGTGGTTCAGGTACCGCGCGCCGGTCGTGTACCGCTGCCACGTGCGGATGTAGTACTTGATCAGCGCCTCGTCTGCGTGCTGGTCGGCCTCCTGCCGGATCGCCGCCAGGTGGTTCTTGATGTATGTGTTCAGGTTGTTGTAGAGGTCCGCACCGAGGAGCTGCGCGCCGCGCGACGGCGGCGTGTAGCCGACCTGCGTGGGTGGCCGGGCGGCCGTGCAAAACTGGTAGATCGCGCTGCGGTCAGACGCGCACGCGACACCGCCAAACTTACGTGTAGACCTTCATGTACTGCTGTCAGCCCTGTGCGCGAGCGGGGGACTTACCAGGGTCGGCGTGAGGCCCTCGTCGAGCGTTTTGGCGAGGATGCCGTCGATTCCGACCTCGACGATGGCCCAGCTGCGGGTCAGCGCGATCGGGGCAGCGACGGCGGGCGCGCCTGCGCCCGCCGGCAGCCGCCGGGCGGCGGCCAGACTTACGTGGCCTCCAGGCTGTCGGCGCCGCTTCCCACGGGCGGCATGGTGACGGACGTGGACTCGCCGGCTGGCTAGAAACGGCTTGGTCTGGGTTTTGGGCTCACACGGCGGCTCGCGTGTGCAGCTGCGACGGTGTCGATCGCGTCGGCGGATTCTCTCGCGTTCCTCGTGCGGCAGACGCGGCACTGGCGATCAGAGGTCTCGGTTCGGCTTGTCTGCGTGGTCAGCACCGGCAATGGCTGGGGGGCTGTGCGGCGGCGGAGGCGCGCCAGGCATCGCGGGGCGGCGGCAGGGCCGGGCGCGGCGCGCGCACGAGCCTGCCAGCCGGCCGTGGCCGTGGCAGGCGCCCGGCGCGGCCAAACGCCGCGGCCAGACGGCTCGTGAGCGTCGGCGCCGTGCTTGTCTTCCCCGGCCCCCACCCGAGCGCAGGCACGCGCGGCAATCAATCCGCCACCGGACGTACCTTGGCTGGACGTGTGCGACTGGCTACCAGGCCCCTCTGCTGCTGATTCGGCTGGATTCCTTGCGCTTCGGCCGTGCTCAGATCTCGAGTGTCGATAGATAGAGCTGGAAGCGGGAGGGATGGAAGCGAAGAAGGTACACTAGGCTGTAACGGGGCAACGTGACCAGATCCCAACTAGTGATGGGTTACCCGGACGTGCTGTTGTTTACGGGCGGTGGTACCCGGGACGTGATGGTGCCCGCGGATCGGCGGGCGGGGCGAGCGGGGCGGTCACGTGTGAGCCGCACAGGCTGCGGCGCAGGCCGGCGGGGCGCAGCGGCTGGGCAGGGGCGCGGGCGAGGCGCAGCGCCGGCAGGGCGCAGGCCGGGCGCAGGGCGCGAGCCGCACCGCGTGGGGCGCGTCAAAAAACCTCTATTCAAGCTACTCTACGCCACCGGCTCGATGTTCCAGATCGACTCGGCGTACTCGTCGATCGCGCGGTCCGAGCTGAAGAAGCCCATGTTGGCCACGGCCAGGATCGACCGCGACGCCCACGTGTCCTTGTCCTTGAACGCCTCCTCGGCCAGGTTGTGCGCGTCCAGGTACGACTGGAAGTCGTCGTTGACCAGGTAGTAGTCGCCGCCGACGGTGACCGAGGCCACCAGCGACGAGTAGATGTTGGCGTCGCCGAAGGTGCCGGCCTCGATGGCGTCGAGCACCTGGCGCAGCTTCGGGTCGACCGGCACGCCGTGGAACCGGTACTTGTGGCGCAGCTCGTCCACAGACTCGGCCAGGTGGCCAAACAAGAAGATGTTGTCGCCGACCTCGCGCGTGATCTCGATGTTGGCGCCGTCGACGGTGCCCAGGATGAGGCCGCCGTTGAGCACGAACTTCATGTTGCTCGTGCCCGACGCCTCGGTGCCCGCGGTCGAGATGTGCTGCGAGATGTCCGAGGCCGGGATGATGATCTCGGCCTTGGACACGTTGTAGTCGGGGATGAACACGACCTTGAGCAGGTCGCCGATGTCGGCGTCCGCGTTGACGACCTCGCCGACCGAGTTGATCAGCTTGATCACGGTCTTGGCCATGTAGTAGCCCGGCGCGGACTTGCCTCCGAAGATGCACACGCGCGGCACGACCGCAGCGCGCTGCTCGGGCGTCATGGCCTTGAGCGCCAGGTACCGGTAGATCACCGAGAAGATGTTCATCTGCTGGCGCTTGTACTCGTGGATGCGCTTGACCTGGATGTCGAAGAGCGCGTCGACCGAGACGGTGACGCCGGTGAGGCGCTTGACCAGCGCGGCCAGGCGCGCCTTGTTGAAGCGCTTGATGGCCACCCACTCGTCCTGGAACGCCGAGTCGTGCGCGAGCGGCTCGAGCTTCTTGAGCAGGTTGAGGTCCTTCAGGAAGTCGTACGACCCGAGCTTGGTCGCGATCAGGTCCGACAGCTTCGGGTTGGCCTGGTGCAGCCAGCGGCGCGGCGTGATGCCGTTGGTCACGTTCATGAACTTGTCCGGGCCGTAGATGGTCACAAAGTCCTTGAAGATCGTCGTCTTGATCAGGTCCGAGTGCAGCTCGGCCACGCCGTTGACCTTGTGCGAGCCGATGATGGCCAGGTACGCCATGCGCACCATCTGCGGCTGCGACTCCTCGATGATGGACACGCGCGCGAGCATGTCGCGGTCCTTCGGGAACTGCTTCTCGACCGACTGCAGGAAGAAGAAGTTGATGTCGTAGATGATCTCGAGGTGGCGCGGCAGCAGGTTCTGCACGAGCGGCACCGGCCACTTCTCGAGCGCCTCGGGCAGGACCGTGTGGTTGGTGTAGCCGAACGTGCTGGTCACGATCTTCCACGCCTCGTCCCACTCGACGCCCTCCATGTCGATCAGGATCCGCTGCAGCTCGACCACGGCCAGCGTCGGGTGCGTGTCGTTGAGCTGGATCGCGACCTGGTCGGGGAACTCCTTCCACGGCCGGCCCGACTTCTTGAACCGCCGGACGATGTCGTTGAGCGACGCCGCCACCCAGAAGTACTGCTGCTTCAGCCGGAGCTCCTTGCCGCCGTAGAAGTTGTCGTTCGGGTAGAGCACTGCCGAGATCGTCTCGGCCTGCTGCTGCGCGCGCACCGAGCTCTCGTAGTCGCCCTCGTTGAACTTGGCAAAGTCAAACTCGGTCGTGGGCGACGCCGACCACAGCCGCAGGTTGTTGGTGGTCTCGGTGCCGTAGCCGGGCACGGGCACGTCGTACGCGACCGCCTTGACGGCCTCGCCGCCCTCCCACACGTGCACGAGCTTGCCCTGGTCGTTGGTGTACTTGCGCGTGTAGCCGTAGAACTGCACGTCGATCTGGATCTCGTACCGAGGAATCTCCCAGGGGTTCGAGTACGTCAGCCAGTAGTCCGGCGACTCGACCTGGTAGCCGTCCACGATCGACTGCTTGAAGATGCCGTACTGGTACCGCATGCCGTAGCCCCAGCCCGAGTAGTTCGTCGACGCGATCGAGTCGATGAAGCAGGCCGCCAGCCGGCCGAGACCGCCGTTGCCCAGCGCCGCGTCCGGCTCCTGCTCGAGCAGGTCCTCCATCTTGAATCCGAGGTCGGCGACGCCCGACGTCGCCGTGTCCTTGATGCCCACGTTCAGCATGGCGTTGTCCATCGCGCGGCCCATAAGGCTGCGGTCAGCGCGCCCGCGCGTCCACTTACAACTCGAGCGACAGATCTGGCGTCAGCGGGCCCGGCGACACACTTACAGTACACGCGCTTGGGGTCTTTGGTCGTGTGCTTCTGCTGCGTCTTGTTCCACGCCACGATCAGCCGGTCGCGGATCGCCTGCGACGCGGCCTGGTAGCCGGCCAGGTCGTCGCAGTTGTACATGCTGCGGGCGAGCGTGGTCTCGACATGGCGGACGAATTCGCGCTGCGGTCAGTAAAGAACGAGCGATGCTGGGCGCTCGCACAGCCACTGCGCCGCACCATGTGCGGCTCATCTGCCCACGGGCTGCCACCCTCGTCGGCACGGCCACCGGCTGCCGGCGGCCCACCGAGCCCCAGCAGACGGCCGCGCAGGCACCACCCTCGGCGGGCCGCCGCTGGACGCGTGGCGAGCCTGAACGGCGACCGGCGGGTTGCTGCCCGGCGGGCAGGGCGCGCTGCCGACGCGCGCCGCACCACGTGCGGCGCGCGTCGTCCGTGCGACCTGCCCCACGGCAGCCACCTCCGCCGCCCACCGCCCAATCACAGCCCCGCGCCGCGTCAATTGTGCAACCTGCTGCAGCAGATCAGCCAGCCGCACGCCGTGCGGCGCGCCGGCTAAAGCGCTTCTCCACGCGGCTAGTCGCGCCTGCGCCCAGGACGGCTAGCGTCGCAGGTGACGGCCGCCAGCGCCAAAAATGGCTCACGACGCGGGATCAGGCCGATGAGCACGCCTGATAAGGGGCGTGACTGAGCGCATGATGGCACTAAGCGGCCGATCGCCTCGACTTGGCTGCGCGCCCGTACGCGGCCAATCGCCACGGCACGCCGCCAGCCGCCAGTGGCCAGCCGCCAGTGGCCAGCGACCACATGGCCGGCGGCGCAGGGGATGGCGCGACAGCCCGGCTGCAGCGTTGGCGCGCAGGTGGCGGCCCGGCGACAGCCGACGCCAACGGCTGTCCGCCCGGGCCGGCCGGAAGCCTGGCCGGGCGGTCTGGCCACGTCTGAGGCCCATTGGTGGGCGATCGGCAACTGCGGCTGCGGCCGGCTGCAGCCGCCAGGAGCTGCAGAGGCCGCAGCCGCCGATCGCGGCCGTGCGCGACCCCGCGCCCACCATTGCGTACGGACCGCGGGCAGTGGCCGTCCGAGCGCTGAGACAAGCGGCAGCAGCGAGCGTGCGGCCGGTCAGGCCGTCGGGCGGCCAGCGTGTCCGGCCGGCAGGCCGGCAGACCGCCTGCCGTAGCAGCCGGGCCGCCAGCCGTCCTCTGGCCGTCCTCTGGCCGTCTCAGGCGCCGGGCGCCGCCCTCAATCGTAATCACTCACTTGAAACTCGTCCTTGCTCTCAAACTCAGACACGGCAAACTTGGACCAGATCTCGCGCGACTCGGCCGGGATCGAGGCCACTATGTTCTTGATCTCCTTCGGCGAAAAGCCGGTCGGGGTCCGCTGCAGATCAGTAAACGGCCGTCGCCAGACGTACACGGTGCTTCGGGCGCGTGAGCTCAGGACCAACGGGCGGAACGGACGACATATTGTTTGACAGAGTTGTATCCACGCAACGTCTTGAGCGAGCGCAGTATAGAGTCAGTCCGAGGGAATCGAGGGCTAAAGTAGTCGCGGCCGGGGAGGGGCAAGGCCAGCTATTACCACCTGGGACGTTATCGGCGGTGACGCCAGATGCGCGTAGCGGGCAAGTGCGATGACGATAGGCCCGATCGCCGGCTAGGCCAGCGACCCGGCGTCCGCAGCCGGCTGGCGCCGCCGCTGCGGCCAGACGCGGCCTGGCCCCAAGCGATGCCGGCGCCCGCAGCCGCGGAAGCGGCCGCCGGCCGGGGCGAGTCGCCGCGGGCGGCCCCCCTCGGCCGCCCGGCACCCACGGCGGCGATCGGCAGCCAAGGCGTCTACGTCGCGCCCGAGCGCGTCGGCGCGCGTTGCCGCCGGGCGCCGCTGGCGGCGCCGCTAGCTGGCGCGCAGCTGGCAAGTGCGGGGGACGTTTATTACTGTACAAGACTAGACCATGCCCGAGTCGCGCAGCGTATTTTGGACGATGGTCTCGCGTACGGCCGTGAAGACCACGCGGATGTTGGAGGTGTTGGTGGCTTGGGTCAGACTGGGGTCAGCAGGGCCAGGCAGGTACTTACTGCGGGTATATGGTCAGGCCCGAGCGGTTGCGCTCGGTGTAGTTCCACAACATGAACTTGGTCGCGTTGGCCAGGTCGGGCCCGCCGACGTAGGCCGGAAAGTAGTCCTCGAGCGGCACCCGGTGGATCTTTTCCTGGAAGATGTCGATCTTGTTGAGGAACAAGATCAGACTCGACCGCTGGAACCACTTGGAGTTGACGATGCTGTCGAACAGCACCAGGCTCTCGGCCATGCGGTTCTGGCTGTCGTCCTCGATCAGGGCCTGGTCGTACTCGGAGAGCGCGACGCAGAACAGGATCGACGTGACGCCCTCGAAGCAGTGGATCCACTTCTTGCGCTCGCTGCGCTGGCCGCCGATGTCGAGCATGTTGATGTGCAGCTGGCCCATCGAGAAATGGGTCTCGTGGATGCCGGTGGTCTTGACGCGCGCGCGCAGGACGTCGTCGACCGTGGGCACGTAGTTGCGCCGCGACAGGCGCTTGACGGCGTCGAGGAAGTACACGCCCGAGTCCATCAGGTAGAACTCGCTGCGGCGGTCGAGCAGGCCGTTCATGGCGCGGTCGCCGTAGACGGCCTCGGCAGCGGCCAGCGCGGCCGGCACGTCGTCCGGCTCGAGCACGCATACGTTGCGCAGCGCGCGCAGCCGCTCGACGTGCACGCCGTTCAGCGGGTCGTACAGACGCAGGCCGAGCTGGTCCAGCCCGTCGATCAGGTTGATCGCCGCGTCGACGACGTTGCGGTAGATCGCCGGCCGGTACGCCTTGAGCTCCGCCGTCGTGAAGCCGTTCTGGTGGATAATCTTCATCTGCTTGATGATGGTCGACTTGCCCGACTCGCCCGAGCCGAGCAGCAGCAGCTTGCACTCGTTGCGCAGCGTCTTGCGCTCGCGCTCGATCTCGCGGTCGATCTGGGCCGACCGCTCCTTCTCCTCGGCGAGACCGCCGTAGTCCGAGCTCCAGCAGTTGCCCATGCTTGTGCTGGGATCTGGCGCCGGCCGACTTTTTGAGAGTGTGTGCTCGGTGGCCGTCGCCAGATTCGGCCGGGGCCACGCGACGATCGAGCGGCCGATCACCGCGACGTCAGCTGACGGTGAGGTCTAATTAGATTTTATTCATACTAATTAACATGATACACTCGACGCCATGCCGCACGCTTATTTGAGCGTCTTGAACAGCAGCGGCGCGGCGCACTCGGTCACGCAGTGCTGCAGGTGGAAGCTGCCGTTAGCGCGCCCACGACGCCTACTTACAACTCCTCAATGCAGTCCTCCTTGTGCTCCTGCTCCTCGTAGTCGTCGGCCTCCATGGCCTTGGTCACGCGCTCGACGCACTCGTCGAAGTGGTGCTTGAACGGGTGGCAGACCTTGGTCTCGGCGCACTCTGCGGGGGTCAGCACGCCCGGACGGGCTACGTACCAGCCTGGATGGCGGGGAACGTGTCCTCGGGCTCCTCGTCCTCCTCCTCTTCCTCCTCCTCGGCCTCGGCCTCCTCCTCGACGTCCTGGGGGTCAGCAGGTCCAATTGGGGACGGACGGGATGGCCGGCGACGCGGCCAGACGGGCACGCGGCCGGGCCGCCGGTGTGCGCGGCCGTTGCCGCACCAGCCGGCCGCTCCGCCACGCCCACGCCCGCGTGCGCCGTCCGCCGCGTGCACCCGGTCCGCCGGCAAAAATTTGCTGCCGCATCCATCGCGCCGCTGCCTACCTCGACAGGCTCCTCGCACACGACCGGCGCCGACAGGGTTTCCAGGAACTCCGAGAACAGGGATGTGATTGACTGCATTGTGTCTAGATGCGATAGATTCGTTTCCAGGAAAAAAATGGATAGAGCAGAATTTCAAGGTCTCGCAGTGTGCAAAATTATAAAGTGACTCCTGTGGTTGGTGGGTGTAGCGCGACGACGGGCGAGAACGCATGGCACAAGTGTGCAAACTGTGGGGCTTGTGGTTGCAACTGCCGCGCCACGCGGCGTCGGCCGGCCGGGCCTGCGCCGCCGGCTGGCTGCTGTGTGGCCGCCGTCTCGCCGCCGTCGCCCCGACGCCGCCACTGCCGCCGGCCGCCGAGTGCCCGCAAGGCCGTCAGACCGACGCGGCGACTGCTGCGCCGTTGCGAGCACGCCGGCGGCGCCCGGGATCGCGCATAACCGCACCGCCGCGCGACACTCGCGGCGCAGCCGTCGCGCGGCACGCCGATCCTTGCTGCCGCTGATTGGCCGCAAATGGCTGCGCCCTGATTGGCCGTGCGCCCGACCGGAGAATATTTCACGTGACTGTTCGCACGCCCCCCTGTCGGCGACTTGCAGCCCTATCTGCCCCAGCGTACGCGCACTCGTGCAGGGGTAGCTGTCAGCCACCGTGCCTCGCGCGTTCGACAGATCCGGCACAAGCGCGCGTCATTTCGGCAGTGGCTGCACAGCTAAGGCCCGCCGGCGCGCCGTGCAACGGCCGCGATTCAGCTTCACCGGCCGCAGTAGTACGTGCGAATCGGTTCCGGCATATATAGCGTGTACTGGCCGCCGGAGGACGCGTTCCCACCGACCCCCAGCAAGATCGGCCCATCTGCCACCCGCACAGACGCGGCGACAATTCTGCGAGTCGTATCAAACAATTTGCCTCCAGGCTATCAAGCAGCCCCCATGAGCGCTGTTGCGGCGATCTGCGTGTTTGCGTCGTTTTTGGTACGCGCCGGCACGTACCTCTTTCTGCGATGGGTGAGTAGTCCGCGGAGCGCGCTGACCCCAGGTGCCTTCGAGCGTGCTGCCGTACCTGATCTACACGGGCGGGGCCCTGTACGCGGCCACGGCGGCGCTGCTGGCCCGCCGCCGCACGCCACGCTGGCGTCTGTCGGTGCTGGTGGGCGGCCTGCCGGACGTGTCGTCGCGGGCGCGCCGCCGGCTGACGGCGGCGACCGTGGTTATCAACGTGGTCCTGGTCGCGCTTGCGACCGATTTTATCTACCGGTCGTACTACTTCTACGCCGAGACCGACCTGGAGTTTGCGCGCGTCGGCTACGTCACCGAGACGGAGGCGCGGCTTGTCGTGCGGTCGTGCACCGCGCCCGGCCCCGTCGTTGTGTACGGGCGCGCAGGGCCGGCCGGTGAACGCCTGGACGCGGTCGTGCCATTCTCGCTCGGCGTGCTGCCGGCGGCAACCGATTGTACGACCGGCGTGACGCTGGCGCCGCTGGCGCCGGACACCGAGTACTGGTACGCGGTCGGCGACGACTCAGGCGTGTTCCGGACGGCGCCGCGCGGCCGCGGCCAGTTCCGCTTCCTGGTCACGTCGTGTATCAAGGCGCACTTTCCTTACAACCTGCTCGACCACCCTCTCCAGGTGGCCGGCTACCGGATCTACGAGGCGCTGCGCCAGCGGGCTGAGTTCTTTCTGTTCCTGGGCGACTTTACATACGCCGACGTGCCCAAGCTGATGGGCACCGACACGGAGGCTTACCGGCGCCTTTACCGCCAGGTCTACTCGGATCTGCGCCATACCGGTTTCAATCAGCTGCCGACCGTGCACGTCTTTGACGACCACGAGATCATCAACGACTACGATCCGCTCAATGTCGCGCTGTACACGCCGGCAATCGACGCCTGGAAGCTGTACCAGCACGCGGCCAATCCGGAGCCGCTGCGGCCGAACGTGACGTACTACGCGTTCGAGCGCCAAGGCGTGCCGTTCTTCTTGATGGACACGCGTTCGTATCGGTCGCTGAATCACGCCGAGGACGGCCCTGGCAAGAGCATGCTCGGCGCCGAGCAGCTGGCGGACCTGCTGGCATGGCTCGACGATGTTCGCGACGCGCCGTTCAAGATCGTGGTCTCGTCCTGCCCCTTCACAAAAAACTGGCGTGGCATTGACCGCCTGGACACCTGGGCCGGCTACCTGCACGAGCGCGCGACCGTGCTCCACAAGATGTGGGACGCCGGCAACGTGATCGTCCTCTCTGGCGACCGCCACGAGGCTGCCGCCATCAAGTTTCCCCACCCCGACGTCGCTGGAACGGCCGACGAGGACGACGACGCCCGCACGGTGTACGAGTACTCGGCCAGCCCGCTCAACCAGTTCTACATCCCGATCCGGACCCACGTCCAGAAGGACCTCGAGGACATCACCATCGCGTATTTCCCTGACGGCAACCACAAGATCGGCCACGTTGCCGTCGACACAGACCTGGACGTGCCGGAGCTCACGTACGAGCTGCACGTGGACGGCGCCAAGGTGTGGGAGCACCGGGTAACGTCGCGCCCGGCGCCGTGGCACCAGATCGCCGCCGAAGCCGTCACCCGGCCGAGCGGCCACGGCGGCCCGGTAACACACGTCCAGGTCCCCGGCCGCCGAGCGCGCCGCGCGCTGCGCGCGCCCTGATTGCAGTTCATGAATAAATAATTGTACAAACTATCGACCGACAAAGGATTCTAAATGACACAGATGGCAAGCAATCCAAAAACCCCAAAGGACAGACATGACATGATGATGGGAATAGTACAGCTTCGTAACCCGTTACTCCGTAACCCGTTACTCGGAGCTGACCGACGACTGCTCGTCGACCTGGACCCAGCCGGCCGACATCTTAACAGCGCGCTCCCACAGCGAGTACGACTTGGCGCGGGCGGGCTCCTCGATCTTAGGGTTGAAGATGGTCTGGCCAGTGGTGTTGATCTGGCGGAGGTCGTCGAACGACGGCCAGACGCCAACAGCGTAGCCGGCGGCGAGGGCGGCGCCGAGCGCCGTGGTCTCGCGGTACTCGGGACGGACAACCTCCATGCCGATGATGTCCGACTGGATCTGCATGCAGATGTCCGAGTTGGACATGCCGCCGTCGACGTTGAGCGACTTCATCTCGTGGCCAGAGTCCTTCTGCATGGCGTCCAGGACGGCCTTGGTCTGGAAGCAGGTAGCCTCGATGGTGGCGCGGCAGATGTGCTCACGCTTGGTGTAGTGGGTGACACCGAAGATGGTTCCCTGGGCGTCGTCGATCCAGTAAGGCGCGAAGAGACCCGAGAAGGCAGTGACGAAGACGACTCCGCCCGAGTGGGGGACCTTAGCGGCGTACTGGCCGATCTCGTCCGAGTCGTTGATCAGCTTCAGGTTGTCGCGCAGGAACTTGACAGCCGAGCCGCCGACAGCGATCGAGCCCTCGAGCGCGTAGACGGGCTTGTGGCCCTTGAAGTGGTAGCCGACAGTGGTCAGCAGGCCGTTCTTCGAGAAAACGGGCGACTCGCCGGTGTTGTAGAGCACAAACAGACCGGTGCCGTACGTGTTCTTGGACATGCCGGGCGAGAACGCGCGCTGGCCGACGAGAGCAGCCGACTGGTCACCCAGGCACGACGCGATGCGGGTGCCGGCCAGCAGACCCTCAGTGACAGTGCCGTAGGCCTCCTCGTCCGCCGAGCACACAATCTCGGGCAGCAGCACGCCACGGACACCAAAGAAGTCGATGGCGAAGTCCGAGTACTCGAGCTTGGTGATGTCGAGGAACATGGTACGGGTGGCGTTGGTCGTGTCAGTCACGTACTTGGCACCGGCAGTCAGCTTGTAGACGAGCCAGGTGTCGACGGTGCCGAACATGAGGTTGCCGGCCTCGTGGGCCTCGCGAGCGGCCTTGACGTTCTTGAGGATCCAGACGAGCTTCATGCACGACGGGTACGTCGACAGCGGGATACCGGCGATCTCCGGCAGCTTCTCGAAGCCCTCCTTGGCCTTGTACTGGTGGACCATGCGCGACGTGCGGGTGTCGGGCCAGGCAATGGCGTTGTAGACAGCCTTGCCAGTGGTCTTGTCCCACACCAGCGTGGTCTCACGCTGGTTGGTGATGCCGATGGCCTTAATGTCCGAGGCCTTGTGGCCCTGGGAAATGAACTCCTCGGTCGCCTTCTCGATACAGGTAGCGCACGAGCCGAAGATCTCCTCGGGGTCCTGCTCGTGCCAGCCGGCATGCGGGTACAGCTGGGCAAACTCGATCTGGTGAGTGGCGTGCGGCTTGCCAGCCTTGTCAAAGATGATGAACCGGGCCGACGTGGTGCCGCAGTCCAGAGCTCCAATGAATTCGGACATTTTGAGGGAGTGTGTTGCAATTGGCTTGTCGGGCGGGGGCCTGAGGTTGTAGGGGTCGGTCTGAGGGACGGGTACTGTCTGCCAAGTGCTCGAAGCTGAAGAGTGTGTTGCGGGCCGCCCGGAATATATAGCGCTACGGGCCGGGGACGAGGTCGAGATTGTCTGGAGTTGCGTGCAGACGACGGTGGTAGGTAAGCCAGACGCTAGTGGGATATGCTAGCCATATATAGATAGTTCCGGCGGCTAGGCTCTACGGCTGCTTTAGGCAGCTAAAAAGCGGAAATAAAATTTGGCGCGCGAGCGAACAAGGAAGGAGGCGGCCGGCGCGGGCCCTGCACTGCGGGCAAGACTGTGGAGTGGACGAGGGGAAATGGAGGGGTTAACGTGGGCGCGGCCGAATGAATGGGGAAAGGCCGTATCGGGAAAAGGCTAAATAGAGTTTTCGCCGGCACGGGGAGTACGCGGAGGTACAATGGCCGGAGACGGTGTGGCGGTGCAGCGCGGAGAGCGGTCCGGAGGCAGGCCGCTGAGAGGGTATGCGCCACATGTGGCGCAGGGTATATCCGCCGCTGCCGCTGGCCGTCGGCTGGAGTGCGGCCAGGCCCCGAACCGTTCCGAGGCGCCTCGTCGACGCCCCCCCTGGCCACTGCTAGCACGCGACCGGTGGCGGCCCGGGGTCGCCCGCGCGGAGCCGTGCCGGGCGAGCACCCGGGCTCCGGCGTCCCGGTGGCTGCTGTTGCTGCACGGCCGCAGGCGCGCCCCGCCGAGACGCATGACGTCGACCAGTCGTACGGCCGCCCCGCGGAAAAAGTTTCTACCGACAGTAGTCAAGCGCTAATTTATGGGGCCGCGCTACGCCATGTTTGTCTTGCCGGCGGCCACTAGTGGTCTTTTTGGTTGTGCAGCCGTAGTGCGGCGCCAATCAGGCAGTCGAACTGCAGCCCTAGGACGGGGGAGTTAATCCGACCGCTAAAGCTAGCCCAAATGTGTCGCGTGCAGCTGCTCGGTCGCCCGGCGTCCGCGGGCCGGCGGCTCCGAGCCGTCCTCTTGTGCCTGGACCCGCTCACCGGCTGGCAGTTTTCCGGGGACGCGGGGCCGGCTCCGGTGCGCAGCGTCGGGGACGCGGAGCGGAACGGCACTCTCGCGTACGGGCAGCTCACGCGCCAAGGTGCGCGGTGCGCGGCGCCAGGCCGCCAGCCTGGGCGCCAACTGACTTGAACAGCGAGTCCGCGGCCCCGACGCGCGCCCGCCGCCTGCGTCGCCCGGCGCGTGGCCCCAGCCGTGCAGCTGTTCCTGTCCGCGTGCACGCCTGCGGGGCACTTCGCAGCAGCCGTCGCTGCCGAGCACACTGCCCTCGGCCCGCTCGGCCGCCACCATTGCCGACTGCAATCCGCCACGTACACTACACCGGGTGCCAGAACGCACCAGGCGGTCGCACAGCCGCCACCTAGCGCCTGACGGCAGCCAGGCCCCTAGCTCTATCGCTCGGCCGTGCTAGTCGCTACGAAATTATGTCCGGGCAGCAGGCACGCGCTACGCGGCGCATGCCAGCGGCTGCGCTTAGCACGTAGCAGTCGACGGCGACCGCTCCGCTGCCCCGGCGCCTGCCGCCCGTTCGCTCTACCAGCCGGTTACGGCCCTGGCCAATCCGCGGTGCGATCTCGCGTTGCGGTTGCGCACTGAAGCGCCTGGCCGGTCCACCTGTCGTACTGGGTTGATGGTTTGTCCGGCGTAGACCGCACTTATAAACGCCGCGCTAGCGAGGACGCCACGCGCCGCGCCGCGCGGGCACACTCCGGCGGTTGTACCGCCGCCGCGAGGGCTGTGCTGCTGTAACGGTACCGGCACACGCGACTGAGCCCGTTGGCCGCACCGGCAGCATGCCGCTGCAGCCAACTACGCTGCACCGCCCGCGCGCTCCGAGCGGCTGCAGCCGACGCCGGTGAGTGACGCAGCGCTGCAGCAGCGCTGCAGTAGGACTGCTTTAGGGTTACGTAACCCTACCAGGCGCAGGTACGGCGCCCGGCTCGCGCACATCCGAGCACGCGTCTTCGACCAACCGCCCCGGGTACGTCTCCTGCGACCCACTGCGGGGTACACTGCCGACTCCCCCGCTCCCGGTCGCACCCGGGTATCACGTGCAGAGCGCTCGGCTAGCCCTCGGCGAGCCGCCAGTCTGTTCGTGTCCTCTGCCCGGACAGCCGGTACGCGTGCAGCCAGCAGACGCATGTGATCGTCCTGCTGTCTTGGGATTGTCCCTGCTACTTCGCCAGCTTTTGACGAGGCTAGCACGTTGCGCGTGCTGTCTACGCGGCTATATGCCGGATGATCTCCAACGTAGTGATTGGATCAGAAAGTACCATGGCGTCCGTCAATGTAACAAGAAGGTGCGCCGAACGCTTTCATCAAAGACAGTCCTAACTCCGGCGAGCCGGGAGAACCGTGTCCGATAGCTACGCCTGGTTTTCATCATGAACAACGAAAAACGTTGGAAGAATCATGAGAAAAGAAAAGAAAAAGAACCTGTCGGCGCGAGAAAATTTCTGCTTTATAGGCGCGCCGCCGGTGGACGGCGCGCAAGGGAGCACAGACGCGGCACAGCGTGCGGTTTGCGGCAGCAACAGTCACGCGGCGCTGTACATGCGCGCTATGTGCCTAGCCGCGAGACCCTAGGGTTGCCTTGAATGGGGCTAGGGTATGCGCGCGCCGCAAACTTTTCTGCGCCAAAATTTTCTGCGGCAGTCCCTCATCCGACGACGACTGAACTCGACTTCGGCATGGCATTGCTCGGCCATCCGCATCGCTGCGCGCTCGCCCGCCCCGGTGCGGGCGCGGCAGTTCCCACCGTTCTCGGTGCGGTCTTTGCGGCCGCGCCGCAGGCCGGTCAGCGCCGAAACTACCCCGGTCCTGGCCCCAGTGCCTACAACCGGCAGTCGCCATTGACACACGCCGACGCCGACGCCAAGCGCAAGACGCTGCCGCGCCTGCAGATGCTTGAGTGGCTCGGACCGAAGGACGTCAAGGGTGACCACACCTCATCGGTGTACTACTACCCGCCGAAGAACCATGTGCCCAACTACTTTGACTACTCGCGGTCAAGCATCGTCGGCCGCGAGCTCAACATGGCGCAGCGGCGGGCGCCCGGCGGCAAGCGCATTCGCGCGCGTCGCCCGGACGAGGTCAATTACTACCCGTTCCCGCAGAATGAGCACACGAAGACGTCATTCCTGTTGAGCGACGAGCTCAAGCAGCACATCATTGCGGCCGCGACAGAGAAGAAAATGCCTATCCGTCAGGTGTCGTCGATGTACGGCGTCAAAATCGAGCGCGTCGAGGCTGTGCTGAAGCTGGCAGCTATCGAGCGCGAGTGGGAAAGCAAGGTAAGCCAACATCTGAGCAGGCGGGCGCAAATGATGAGATAAAAAAAAATTCGATTAGTCTTGAAGACTCCTACGTGGTTTGAAAATTTTGTTCTGAACTGTCGTCTGCTCTTTGAGTGCAGGACACTGCTAACGGCCAGAACCTGATCGAGGGCGACCTCAAGGTGTTTGCGGATCGCATGTACGACATGCTGCCGGTGACGCGGGCGCGTCTGGACTCGGTTCTGTACGGCCCCGGCCGCATTGGCTCGCAGGCGGACCGCCAGGGCACGGAGAAGACGTCGGAGATCATCATGCCGCCAATTACGCAGCAGTCGACGTTTGTCACCGTCGAGGAGAGCGAGGAGTTTACGGCGAGCGATGCGGCCAAGTTCTGGAAGATTCAGAGCGCTCACGAGATTCTCGACAAGAACATGGAGGGCACCAAGACCACAAAGGCCAAGGACAACGCTGTCGTTGTCAAGAGCGGCCGGTTCGAGTGGAAGTGCACGCCGGCCAAGGCCGGTGAGGTCGGCTACCGGTACGGTGCCAGCCGAGACGACCGTAAGAAGTACCGCAAGGTGTGCTTTGACAGCCACGGTCGCCTGTCGTACGCATAGACTCTCCCGCGGCACGCCGCACTGTACATACATTCACGTTTTTGATATTGTAGCATCGCGCAATTGTATTCTTATCTAGCTACGGCCGGGCCGGTTCAGAGCGCCTTCATGAGCGCGGCCAGCTCGTCAATCTGGCTTTCGTGCCACTCGGGGACCTTGCCTTGCCAGCGCTTGGGCGTGCCGGCGCCGCCCTGGACACCGGAAACGACGGCCTTGATCTTGTCGGCGACCTCGGTCGTCGGCGTAGCCGACTCGTTGGCAAGCACCATGAGCTCGCCAGGTGCACCGGGCGTGCCCGAGGCCAGCACGAGGAAGCCCTTGAACGGGCTGAGCTTGCGTTGGACCGCGTTGAAGTACTCAAAGCCGCCGCGGCGGCGGTAGATGTACGCCTTGCCGGCTGCCGCGAGCTCGGCGTCGGCAGCTTCGGCGTCAGCCGCGGCCATGTCCTCGACCAGCGCCTTCTCGCTCTTGGTGGCCGCGCGCAGCTTCTTCTCAAGGGCCTCAACGCGGGCGCCGATCTCGTCGGGCATGCAGGAGAGGTGGGATGCGGTCGCGCGCATCTGCGCGTTGGCCTCGCGCGCGAAGCGACGCACGCGGTCGCCGATCAGAAAGTGCAGCCGCGAGTTGGTACCACGGATGGCCTGCTGGTGCAGGAGCACGATTGAGTTCATCTCGCGCGTGTTGGAGAGGTGCGTGCCGCAGCACGGGTTGTTGTCGAGATTGCCAATGTGGACGACGCGCAGGATGCCGCGCTCGGTGTCGTAGTCGTCCGGCAGCTTGGTCGTGTTGACGTCCTCCTTGTTGGGCACCTCCACCGTGATATCGAGGCCCTGGCGGATGTACTCATTGCACTGGTCCTCGACCTCGACGATCTCGGCGTCGGTGAGCTTGCGGGGGAGCTCGACGTACGACACGGTCTCGCCGAGTGCCCAGGCAAGCGTGGGGATCTCACGCATGTCTAGCACGGCCGAGATGAGGTGCTGGCCGCTGTGCTGCTGCATGTGGTCGAACCGGCGCGGCCAGTCGAGCTCGAGCGAGACCGGCGTGCCGGCCTCAACGGCGGTCGAGACGCGATGCAGGGCTGTGAGCTTGTCGCGGCGAACCCAGTGCACGCGCACGTCCTCGGCGGGCGTGCGGATGACGCCAAAGTCCGCGGGCTGGCCGCCACCCTCGGGGAAGATGATGGTGTCCTCGAGCTCGAGCTCGAACTGGGCCTCGGCCGGCGCGGCCTCTTTCTTCTTCTTGCCCTTGGCCGGGGCGACCGGCGCGGGCCGGCACGACACCACTTGGGTGTCGAGCGACTTTTGATACGAGTCGAGCTGGCAAGCGAGCGCGCCGACGACGGTGGACGTGACCATGGTGTGTGTGGTGCGAGCGTGCGACCGGGGGGAAGAAAAGAAGCAGGTCACGTGTTGTGTCACGTGTTATGTCACGTGTTATGTCACGTGCCAGGGCCGCTTATCGCGGCCTGGCCCACGGCCGTGCGCGGCGCACACGCGGGCGCCGGCCGCGAGCGCAATGGCTGCCGGCCGTCGCGAGGCTTCTGACTGCGAGCCGGTCGCGAGCTGCAGACGCGCAACGGAAATGCGCCACGCGGCGCCCGTGCGCGTGGCGCAAGGCGGCCGCAACGCAGCCCCCTGCAGCCCCAGTGCTGCGCCCCCGCACCGCCCGCGCCAAGCCACCAGCGCGCACCGCCCCGCACCGCCCGCACCGCCGCGGCGGCCGCGCGGCGCACACCGCCGCCGTGGCGGTGCGATAGCGACGTGGCGTCTGGCGTGCCCGGTCCCGGACCTGGTCCCGTCCGTGCCGCGCCGCGCGCGTGTTCTGCCATATACCTCCAGCCGCGCTGCACCCGTGCCACATCCGCCGCACCACCGTCCTCCCCAGGCGTCTTCCTCCCACGCTCTGACCGCACAGGGCGATTTAGGTGGTACGGTCACCATCAAAGCACGGTATCCGTCCCCAGCTATCCGCGGCTTTTCGCCCCACGCAAGCCCACCCAGACCGTCCAACCACCGAGAGCACAGCCGGGATCAGCCGTCGGGCCCACACCATATCTCGCGGCAGCACACGGTCCGCGCGACCAACCCAGGCGTCCACGCAGCGACGCAAGCGAGTTGGCAGGCCAATCGGCCACGACGCGGGCGCAGCACGCGATCCAGGCTCCGCAGACCGCGGCAGCGCGCTCAGCAACCCATCCAGACGCGCGCGAGTGCGTGGCGACGCCGACCGACGAATCCATCCGTGCCGCAGCCGCGCTGACGGACGCGAGCGCTTCCCAACGTCGACGCAAGCGCACACACATTCGGCATCATGTCGCTGCTGTCGACCATCCGCAACAAGGCGGCCCAGCTCTCGCTGTTTGATCCGTCCGAACGGCCGTCGCGGGACCAGGTTTTCCGGCAGCGGTTCCGGCTGCCGGACACGGCGACGCTGCAGGCGCAGATCTCGGCCGAGTTCTCGATCGCGTCGTCAAACTTCTACTACCCCGGCCGGCTGTTCCTGTCGGAGGCGCACCTGGTGTTCGAGGCCACGGACGAGCACATCTGCTCGTTCGTGCTGCCGCTGATCGGCATCCGGCGCGTGGAGCGCATGGCGTCCAAGTCGTACCTGTTTGCGCTGTCGGTGACGACGTTCCACGGGCTCAAGCTGAACCTGCAGTTCGTCGGGCTGCGGTCGCAGATCGAGCAGTTCTGCGACCGGCTCAAGGCGAACCTGCGCGACAGCGTCGCCGACATGCGCTCGCTCAAGAAGTTCCTGGGCACGGTCTACTCCGAGTACATGCTGGCCGAGAAGCGCGAGCACGTGCCCGAGGGCGGCCTCGGGCAGCTGTTCAAGTACCCTGGCGACGCCAAGAAGTAGGTGCGGCGCCGAACCCGCTGACGCAGGCTCCGGGACAAGTCCAAGATGCGCCTGTGGGCCGAGTACATGCGGGACCACGGCCGCAACATCACGATCGTGCGCCTGCAGACGTTCCACAAGCTGATCCGGGTCGGCCTGCCGAACCGGCTCCGCGGCGAGATCTGGGAGCTCACGTCGGGCTCGATCTACCAGCGCATGGCCAACCCGAACCTGTACACGAGCCTGCAGAAGGAGTACGCCGGGCGCAAGTCGATGGCGATCGAGGACATCGAGAAGGACCTCAACCGGTCGCTGCCCGAGTACCCGGCCTACCAGTCGGACGAGGGCATCGACCGGCTGCGCCGCGTGCTGACCATGTACAGCTGGCGCAACCCCGAGGTCGGCTACTGCCAGGCCATGAACATCGTGGTGGCCTCGCTGCTGATCTACATGAACGAGGAGCAGGCGTTCTGGTGCCTGTCGACGCTGTGCGACACGCTGCTGCCGGGCTACTACTCGCAGACCATGTACGGCACGCTGCTCGACCAGCGCGTGTTCGAGGCGCTCGTCGAGAAGACCATGCCGATCCTGTGGGACCACCTGGTCAAGTCCGACATCCAGCTGTCGGTGGTGTCGCTGCCGTGGTTCCTGTCGCTGTTCATCAACTCGATGCCGCTGACGTACGCGTTCCGCGTGCTCGACGTGTTCTTCCTCGAGGGCAACAAGGTGCTCTTCCAGGTCGGCCTCGCGATCCTGCGCATCAACGGCGAGGAGCTCCTGGACGTGTCCGACGACGGCGCGTTCATCTCGATCCTGAAGGACTACTTTGCCAAGCTCGACGACTCGGCGCACCCCAACTCGCACAACGAGAAGCTGCGGAACGTGACCAAGTTCCAGGAGCTGATGGTGGTGGCGTTCAAGGAGTTCTCGGTGATCACGGACGACATGGTCGCCGAGCAGCGCAAGAAGCACAAGAACCACGTGCTCGAGGGCATCGAGTCGTTCACGAAGCGCACGCAGCTGCGCAACCTGCACCACGTCGGCGGGCTGAGCCAGCCGCAGCTGTCGATCGTGTACGACCGCTTCTACCAGGCGCTGCAGTCGTCGCGGCTGGGGCTGGGGCCCGTCCAGACGTCGATGGACTTTGAGACCTTCCAGGCGTTCCTGGCCGGCATCGCGCGGTGGGCGCGCGAGCCGCACGACTTCCAGCGCCGGCTCTTCCACCGCTGGGACGAGGAGCTGCGGGGCTCGCTGGCGCTGCAGGACGTCGTCGCCGGGCTCGGCAGCATCATGCAGCGCGACATTATGGCCAGCATGGCCTACTTCTTCGAGATCTACGACGAGGACGGCGACGGCAAGGTCGACCGCGAGGGCATTCTCCAGATGTCCGAGGGCCTGCTGTACATCACGCGCAACATGGCCGACCCGCTGTCGCCGGCGGCGAGTCCGAACTCGTCCCTGACCGACGACAAGCCGCTGGACGTCGGCGACAAGTACCTCTCGTCTGTGAGCGCGTTCATCAAGCGCGCGTTCGAGTACGCGTCGCCCGACGACGGCGAAGACGACAACCTGATCGAGCCGGTCGAGTCGGGCGCGAGCGCGAGCTCGAGCAAGGTCAAGGCCAACGCCGCGCTCGACCCGTCGCACCCGCTGCACATCACGCTGCCGACGTTCCGCATGGTCGTCCTGGCCGACGAGGCGCTCGAGCAGTTCTTCGCGGCCGACTTCGCCGCGTCCATCAAGCTGCTGCCCGCCAAGGGCGGCCGCGAGAAGGGCACGCTGCGCGACCTCTTTGACAGCCTGGTCTCGGACTCGATGCGCGTCGCGGGCGAGGTCAAGCGCCGCATCGACGAGATGGAGCGCCAGGCCCGCGAGCAGGCCGAGGCCAACGCCGCCGCCGCCAACACGTCCGTGGCCAACACGACCGCGGACGACGACGACGACGACGACGACGCCGTCGGCGACTACGACCGCGACGTCCTGGCCGGCGCCGAGGTCGAGGACCTGTCCCGGGCCGAGGCCGCTGCGGCCCGGCCGCGCGCGCCCTCGGTCGACGACATGCTGTCGTAGTTTTGTCGCATAGCATCCTGCGTGTTTTTTGTATTCTGGTACCATGTTTTGTCTCTAGTATAACACGACTCCACTTGCGGAGAATGAGGGCCGGGCGCGGTCGCGCGGGCATGCACCGACTACTCGTCGTCGAATCCCGTCAGCTCCACGCGCTCGCGCGCGGGCAGCGGGTACGTCAGCTGCACGGGCTCGTGGTCCTTGTAGATCAGCCGGCGGATGGGCATCACCACGCCGAACTCGAGGAGCGGAATGCCGAGGCCGATCACGACGGGCCAGAACAGGTGCGGCGACGTGTGCGCGCGGTAGTGCATCCACTGCGGTCAGCGCGCGCGGCCGGAGACACTTACGCGGAGCGGACGCTCGTACATGTTGGGGATTTCCGTCTTCATCTTGATGCGGGCCGAGGCTGATGGAGGAGCTGCGAAGCCGTGGAGAGGACAAATTTGACGGCGGAGAGTTTGCGATGCAATTGCCTGGCCTTGATTGGCTGCGGGCGGCGGGCCCAGGGGAGGGTAACGCGGCACATCTGCGCGGTGTTTGGGCGCGACCCCTGAGCCGCACGGTATGCGGCTCGCAGGGGTTACCCTCGCGGGCTGCCGGGCCTGGACGCCGCACGGCGTGCGGCTCGGCGGCGGCCGGTTGGCTACAAGTGCAATGCTTTTGTGCGCCGCAAGCACGCGGCGGTGCAGCGGCCTGCGGCTATATGCGGCTATATGCTAGTCCTTGATCTGGGCAGCAATGGGCTCCCACAGGTCCAGGATGCGCTCAAGGACGTGCGCGCAGTCGTTGTAGACCGCCGCCCGGCGGCGGCGGCGCTCAGCGTCGGCCGCCAGCAGCTTGGTGTCGGTCAGCTGGACGGTCTCCGGCGTCGTGGTCGACTTGAACGGCACCGACAGCCGGCGCTTGGACGCGCGCATGCGCAGCGACGACGTCGGCGAGTGCAGGTGCAGCGAGCGCAGGCTGCGGACAGTGCGCAGCGCCGGCGACACGCGCGTCGGCGGCAGCTGCTCCGGGTCGGGGTCGGGCGTCGGGTCGTGCTCGGGCGACGGCGGACGCGACTGCGCCGGGCGCCAGGTGGCCTGGCGCCACGACTCGACGAGCGCGTCGACCGAGTCGCCGAGCAGGACCGGCGCGAAGAGCACGGCCACGTCGCGCGTGACCTTGGTAGCCTGCTCGGCGTCGAGGTCGGCCTTGCGCCGGCCGTACAGCGACAGCCGGTCGAACGAGCGCGCGACCGAGGCCGCGCTCGACCGCACCGGCTTCTGGTTCTGCCGCTCGAGCGCCGAGCAGTGCATGCGCAGGAACGTCAGCAGCGCGTAGACAACGTTGCGCTGCGGGTTCGGAATCGCCGCCAGCTCGACCGCAAGCCGGTCGAGCGCGCGTTTGTGGGCGACCGCCCGGCGGTCCGGCGGCAGCGACACCAGCGCGTCCAGCTTGGCGACTGCCTCGGCCAGGATGAAGTACGTCGATGTCGAGCCGAGCAGGCCGCCGTGGTGCTCCTGCAGCACGGTTGTCAGGAAGTTGGCCACGTCGAAGACCGTGATCTTGTTCTGGCGCAGGAACTGCACGTCGATGCGGCCGGGCGTGCGGCCGGCACGCCGGCCGCCGCGGCGCCGCGCGTCGCTCAGGAACTTGGCGGTGAAGTACACCGACAGCGCGTGGTTGCGTTTGCGGTCGACCGGGCGCGCGAACAGGTCGACATGGTCGCCGGCGTGCTCGAGCAGGTGCATGATGATCACCTGGACGACGACCGGGATCCACACCGGCCCCTGCAGCGGGCTGACCGCGGCCGGGAACTGGATCGGCGCCTCGCGCTCCTCGGACACGACCAGGAACGAGTCCGGCACGGGCGCGATCCGCCGGCGGCGCGGCCGCTCGTCCTTCTCGGCCGCGGCCGCCGGCCGCCGCCGCTTCTCGACCGACAGCCGCGAGAACGCCCACGACCACAGGCCAGACACAAACGCGCCGATGCTCTCAAACTCGCCCAGCCGGCGGCCGCGCGAGGCCTCTTTGCGGAACTTGATCGCGCCGAACGCCACCGACTTGACCAGCGTCTGTTTCCACTTGAAGTACGGGCTCGTGTTGATCTTGAGCGGCATGGGCGGCCCATTGAGCGCCGTCGGCGCCCACCGCTGGTCGGGGTCGAGCTCGGTCTTGATCGTCGTGTCGACCTTGGACACGTAGTACGCCGACAGCTTGCGCACGATCGGGAACCGCTTCTTGAGCCCCTCGAACGCGCGGTGCGGCAGCGCCACCGCATGGGCGCGCACCGCCAGCGCGATCCGCCGGACCGTCTCGATCACGTACCGGATGATGGTCGCGATGATCCGCGAAATTAGAGTCATTGGTCTCGGAGGCCGCCCGGCCGGCGCAATGCGCTGGGACATTTGTTTATTTTGATTCTAACGGCGCGCGACGAGCGCCGGATGCGGGGCAAGTGTCTGTGGGGCGGCATATAGCCGCTGCATGTAGCCGCCGTGCGGCGGGGAGCGTGTGCGAGGTCCGTGCGCGAGCCGTGCTGTTGGGTCGTGCATATAGCCGCGGAAGGTGCCGGCGCCGGGTCGCCGCGGTTCGGCGTGCCTTCGGCGCCGACGCGGTCGCGGGTGGTGCCGGGCAGAGTCGCGTGGCATATAGCCGCTGTGGCGCATAGCCGCGTCAAGCCTCAACGAACTCGCCACGGAGCACGCGCCTCCGGCGGCGACTCCGTCGAGGGTAGCTGCCTTCCGGCAGAGCCGCAAGGCATATAGCCGCTGTGGCGCATAGCCGCCAAGCCGCAGCGGGGCCGGCGCACGCGTCTCCGGCCAGGACTCCGTCGAGGGTACCTGCCTTTCGGCAAAGCCGCATGTTGTATAGCAACATGTCATGTAGCCGCTGTGGCGCATACCCGCGTGGCGCATACCCGGTGGCGCATACCCGCGTGGCGCATACCCGCCCGCAGGGCGCGCCCTCGACGGAGTCGCCGCCGGAGGCACGCTCACCGCCGCCACGGCAGCTTCGCCGCCCGGCCAGTGCAGCCTAGCCCAGGAATTTGCTCTTGAAGTACGACTTGGCAGCGTTCTTGCGCGGATCCTCCATGAACTTGGTGAGACTGCTCATGTACTCATTCGAGGTCTGTTCGAGACGGGACATGGAGTCAGACATAAAGTTGAGGCGCTCGGTGCGCTCGGTGGAGTCGTTGGACCCGAACCAGCCTCCTTCCTGGCGGCGGGGCGAGGGTTTGGGCGGACCGCGGCTCGGCCCCGGCGACGGCGGCGGTGCCGTCGGGGTGATCGGCTTGGAGCGGGCAGCCAGCAGGCGCTGCTCGCGTTGGGCGCGCTCGAGGTCGATGGTCGCCTGGGACTTGGGCCGGTTGGCGCCGCCGACGAGAAGGTCAAAGTCGTCCTGGGTGACGTACTTCGTCCCCGAGATCCACTGCACGGTCGAGATGGTCGGCCGTGGCGGGTGCTTGCGCAGGGCGTCGTAGAGCTCGGCCGTGGGCAGGTCGCGGAAGGACTGGCCCTTGCCCCAGATGTTGAGCAGCGCGGCCTCGTTCTTGTTGACGCCGATGACGAGGTCGCCGTTGAGCGAGATGGAGCTGCGCGGCGCGTAGCGCACGTCGAAAAGGTGCTGGACCGAGATCGACTTGACCTCGCGCAGCGACGGCACCGCGTACACGCGCACGAAGCCCGACCGGGTCAGCGTGACCACGGCGAGCGTGTCGCCCTTGCGCAGGAAGCACAGCCCGGCGACGAGGCACTTGTCGTCGAGCGACCGCGACGACAGTTTGTTGCGCGGCAGGCGAACGATGCGCAGCTCGTCGGCCGAGACGGCGACCACAGCGCCCGTGATCTGGACGCCCTGGGCGAGTCCCGGCAGGACCGAGGCCGTGGCAACGGCCGACACGCCGGTGTCGGCGTCGTACGGCAGCAGCGCCAGCACGGAGCCCTTGACGGCCGTGGCAGCGACGAACTCGACCACGTGCTTGGACGGCCCGGCCGGGACGACGCGGTACGTGAGCACGCGGCCGAGCGACGTGCCGACGGTCAGCACGATCGACGAGAACGGGTCGGTGTCGAGCATCATCACCGCGAACTCGAGCGCGGTCGGGAGCTCGAGCTGGCGGTCGGGCGACTTGCGGTCGCGCGCAAATCGCCGGGTGGTCTCGTCCGGTGCGACGTTGGCCAGGTCCTCGAGGTAGATCATGGTCGACGTGCGCAGGTCGACCACCGCGAGTGCGCCGAACTGATAGCCGACGGCCAGGAACCCGATCTCGCTGTTCTTGAGCGCCGTGACCGGCCCGCGCTGGGCGTCGAGCGCGAAGAGCGGCACAAACGCCTCGCGGGTGGCGTCGCCGCCGGGCGCGGCCAACATGCGGATCGGGCCGCTGTTGCCGCGCAGCACGGGCATCTTGGCCGGCACGCCGAAGCGGTAGAGCACGACCTCGCCCGAGACCAGCGCAACAGCGATCTCGCCGGTGGCGCCGGCGAACGAGACGGACGTGACCGAGAGGTCGTCGGCGCGGCGGAGCGCGTCGCCGACGTCGACCTGCAGCACGTGCGAGTTCTCGAGCTCGCCGTGGGACGCGTCCCAGAGCCGCACGCAGCCGTCGAGGTGGCCGGTGACGACAATGGACCGCGTGTCGTAGAACCGAAGCTTGCGGCGAACCGGCGCGCCGCCCTGGAGCATGTTGACAGCGGCCACGGCGTGCGCGGACGCCATCATGCCGACCCAGTGCTCGCGCCGCATGGTCGTCACGGCCAGCGCCGTCAGCCGCGGCTGGATCCAGCACAGCGACGGCGGGAACGTGGCCGCCACAGGCAGCGCCGCGCCGGACGGGTACTCGAGCGAGTACAGCTCGCCGGAGGAGAGCACGGCGATGAGCGCAAACGGGTCGGCGCCGCCGCCGTAGAACGGCGTGGCCCGCGGCACGAGCAGGAGGTCCACGGGGTCCGCCGCCGGCGGGACCGGGTAGATCCGCTGGCGGCGGGCGTAGGCGTAGTGCTCGCCCATGGCCTGGAACGACGTGACCTGGTAGAGCGGCGTCGGTCCGAACTCGAGGTACGTGATGCCGCGGACCGGCACGTCGGCCGCGTCGCCGCCGGCGACCACCAGCGCCGTGTCCTCGGGGTTGGCGGTGCACGTCCAGGCCAGCCGGAAGATGGGCTCGCGCCGGGCGCCGGGCATGACGCCGGGCGCGGCGGCCGGCGGCCGCGCCACGTTGACGTCGGTGTTCTCGAGCGTGCGCGCGTGCAGCAGCACGCCCTGGGTCGCGTCCCAGAACACGAACGAGCCGTCGTCGTAGGCCGTGATGATGTGGTGGCCGTGCGGGTGCCACGCGCCGGTCGTGAGGACCGGCCGCCGCGGGACGCGCATGCGCGCGGGGTCCAGCTCGCCGCCGGGCGCGCCGGGCGGCAGCTCGTAGATGAGCTTGTGCACGACGCGGCCGTCCGGGACCGAGTACACGACCGCGCAGTCGAGGTAGCCGAAGAGGATCAGCGACAGCGACCGCGGGTGCAGCGCAATGAACACCACCGCCGACAGCCGGCCGGCCGGCATGGCCACTTTCTGCAGGTTGGGCACGCGGAACGGTGCCTTGCAGCCGCGGTCGATGTCGTAGACGATCGTGGCGCCGTTGTCGAGGCCGAGAAACGCCCAGTCGAGGCCGGGGTCGGTCTCGACCGTCACGATCTGGTTTTGCGGTGGCCGGAACACCGACAGCACGCTCTTGGTCGACAGCGACAGTACTGCCAGCGTGTTGGCGCGGTCCACCGTGACGAGGTACTGGCCGCGCACGATCCGCAGGTGGTCGATCGGCGTGCCGGCGGCCAGGTCCAGCCGGACCTCGACGCCGGGCTGGCCGAACACATACACGCGGCCCGAGTCCGTGCCCACGGCCAGCAGCGACTGGATCGGACAGTACGCCACCACCGACACGCCGCCGTCTATGCCAAAGCGGCCGAGCTGCCGTTAGCCGCGTTGCGCCTGCACTTACGTCGTCCAGGCCGAGCACCTCCGGCGACAGCGACGCGGACAGGTCGAACTCCGACAGCGTCTTGAGTCGGTTGATCATGTCGTCTGCGGTCAGCACTGTTATGAACTGCAGGCCTGCGACGGGACCGCCGTCGGGGCGGCTGCCTCGTGGGTCCGCGCTGCCGAGTCTCCGGCGGCGACTCCGTCGAGGTAGATGTGCTTCGGCAGGATCTAACGGGCTGCTGCGGGCAGCACGCTCGACGAAGTTGCGGCCGGAGACGCCTAGCGGCTCAGATCTGCCAGAGGAGCAGCTACCCTCGACGAGTCGCGGCCAGAGACTCGCCGGCATGCATATAGCCGCATATAGCCGCGCATGTAGCCGCGGCAGTGTATGTAGCCGCGGCAGTGCATGTAGCCGCAGCAGTGCATGTAGCCGCAGCAGCCACCGCTGTGTACGCAGCCGCAGCAATGCATGTAGCCGCCGCAATGCATATGGCCATTGCCGTGCATATAGCCACCGCGCGCACGTAGCCACCGCAACCCAGCCACCGCACACACAGCCACCGCACACAGCCACCGCACACAGCCACCACATGCATATGGCCGCCGTGTGTAGCAGTCACTGTCCGTGCGGCTCAGGACGGCAGTCCTGCGCCGATCCCGCCGGCGGCCGCCACCAATAGCGGCCGCGGCACGGCGGTGAGACGCCCGGGCAGAGCCGCAAGGACGGCTGCGGACCGGCGACGACGTCGGGTGTTCCGAGGGCGGCGGGTGTAGATAACGACGGGTGCGGCGGCGGCCGCGGCGGCAACAGCGGCAGCGCCCACGTCGGCAGCGCCCACGGCGCCCGCACCGGCCGCAACGCCTAGCGCACGCGTAGCAGTAGACAGCAGGGTCCTTGCCAGGCAGAGCCTGCCAGTCCGCTGCCCACAGAGTCCGCTCACGCAGGCGCCACGGCCGCGAGTGTGTACCAAACCTACCAAACAGTCAACAAGCGCCTAAACAGCAGGCCAAGGGAGCGCCGGAAAAGCAGCAGCGCAGGCCGCACACGGTCGATGTCGCGGCCGGGGATCGATGGCGGTCGCGGCGGTACACGAATTGAGCGCGTCGATGACGGAGACGGAAGTGTTGGTGGTGATGCAGCAAGCGGTGGTTAGGCGACGCCGCGTCATCTACGATTTGAGCCGCACGAGCACAGGAACATTTTGCTAGATACATGCCTACGGGGCGATCTCGGCGCGGACCCAGCCCTCGAGGCCGCCGCGGACAATGATGTCCTGCAGCGACGGGCCGAGCTCGCCGACCTTCTGGGTCAGGAGCACGGCGCCGGCCGCGTCCTTGACGGTGACGGCGCTGCGGGCGACGTCCCAGGTCAGGAACAGGCCGGTGCGGCGGGTGGCGGCCGGGGCGGCGTCGGCGAAGCGCGCCCGCAGCAGCTCGATCAGGGCCGGGATCTCGAGCGTGAGCAGGGCGTTGTTGATCGAGTTGCGGAAGAAGATGTTGCCGAAGGAGCCCGAGACGACGAGCGGGATGCCGCGGGCCAGGATGGCGGTGGCGGCCTGCTCGCGGGACGAGCCGGTGCCGAAGTTGAAGCCCGAGACGAGGATGTCACCCGGGCCGGTGAGGGCGCCAAAGTCCTTGTCGTAGTTCTCCATGCAGACCTCGGCCATCTTCTCGCGCGGGACGTCGTCGACGTACGTGTACTTGCCGGGGTAGATGCCGTCGGTGTTGATGTTGTCGGCGTCGCAGAAGACGAGCTCGCCGGTGAGGGTGGCCGGGAAGCCGTCCTTGACGGCGCCCGGGGCGGCGTCGGCGGCGTCGGCGGCGGCGGGCGCGGCGGGCGCGGCCTCGACCGAGGCCGCGACCGGCGCGGGCGCGCGCAGGGCGCCGCCGTCGAGCTCGGCGGGGCCGCCGATGCGGCCGAGCACGGCCGACGCGGCCACGACGGCCGGCGACGCCAGGTACGCGAGCGCGTCGCGCGAGCCCATGCGGCCCTTGAAGTTGCGGTTCGTCGCCGAGATGCCGACCTCGCCGTCCTCAAGCAGGCCGGTGCCGAGGCCGATGCAGGGGCCGCAGCCGGCCGGCAGCGGCCGCGCGCCGGCGGCGAGCAGGTCCTGCCACGCGCCGGCGGCCTCGGCGTCGGCCTGGACCACGGACGAGGCCGCGGCCACGTAGAACTCGACGCCGGGCGCGACCTGGCGGCCGCGCACGACGTCGGCGGCCGCGCGGATGTCCGACAGGCGCGAGTTGGTGCACGACACCAGGTACGCCTTGTGGATGGCGATGTCGTCGGCGGCCAGCGTCGCCAGCGGCGTCGACACCTTGACCGAGTTCGGCCCCGAGACAAACTCGGTCAGCGAGCCCAGGTCGAGCACGAGGTGCTTGGCGTAGGCCGCGCCGGCGTCCGGCGCAGCCGCGCCCGCCGCCACCGCGGCCTCGACGGCCGCCAGCCGGGCCTCGTTGAGCCGCGCGTGGCCCGCGCCGGCCCACGGCAGCCGCGTCGCCCGGTACCAGTCCACCAGCCGGGCGTCGACCGGGAACAGCCCCGTCAGCGCGCCCCACTCGGTCGTCATGTTGGCGATCGTCAGCCGCTCGTCGACCGAGATGCCGGCCACGCCGTCGCCCACGAACTCGATCGCGTGGTTGAGCACCTCGTCCCGGTTGAACTGGCCGCACAGCGCCACGATCACGTCCTTGCCCGACACCCCCGGCGGCAGCGCGCCGCGCAGCTCGACCCGCGCCACCGGCGGGATCTGCCACCACGTCTGGCCCGTCGCCCAGATCGCGGCCGCGTCCGTGCGGACGACGGGCGTGCCCAGGCAGCCCACGCCGCCGTACATGTTCGAGTGCGAGTCCGACGCGACGGCCATCTCCAGCGGGAACGCGTAGCCCTCCTCGACCATGATCTGGTGGCCGATGCCGCGGCCCGCCGGGTAGAAGTCGACGCCCTGGGCGCCCGCAAACGCCTCGATGTTGCTGTACTTCTTGCGGTTGGCCTCGGACTGGTTCTGCACGTCGTGGTCCAGCGTCATCACCACCTGGCGGTTGTCCTTGACGGCCTTGGCCCCGAGGCCCATGAACTTGGTCGCCACCGGCCACGAGTTGTCGTGCGACATGCAGTGCGTCGGCGAGATCGACACGAAGTCGCCCGAGTGCACTTCCTTGGACGCTCCGACGGCGAACTTCTGGACGAGCTTCTCCGTCAGGTTCTGCGCGCCGAGGGCCGCGCACGCGCTGAACTGCCGCCGGCGGCTGCCGGGGGCGAGCCACGACTTGGCCCGAGGGATTTGCGATCGCAGCATGGGGAGGGGAGCTTTGGCGATGCCGGTCTAGACGTCGGCGTGCGAGGTGGTGATGGTTTCCCCGGACGAAAATTTTCTTTAAACGGTGGCGGCCGAGCGGAAGAGCCACGCGCCACGACTCCGCGGACGCGACGGACGGCCAGAGAGCCAGACAGAGACGGCACGAGGGCCGATCGACGGCGACGAGCGCGCTCCGATTGCAGGACGAACGATGGCTGCCACGACCGCGCCGACAGCCGCGCGCGGCCGCGCCGGCGTGCTGGGCCGCCTGCTCGCGCTCAAAGACCGCTCGCCGGTGGCCGTGATCGACGAGCGCGGCGGCCGGGGGACCGGCATGACCCTGGCGCTCGAGTACGTGTGGCGGAGCGGCGCGCGGGCGGCCGTGCTGGCGTTTGCGACGGCGCCGACGGCGCTGCCGGCCGGAATCGACGTGATCCCGATGGACGCGCGCGAGCCGGCGGCGTGGCCGGCGGCGGCGGCGGCCGCCGGCGACGCGCGCGTGGTCATCATCGACACGCTGGCGCTGGTGCCGGCCGCGGCGGTGCCGGGGCTGCTGGCGGCGGTGGCCGGCGGCGACCGGACCACGGTCGTCGTCGACCGGCCGGCGCCGGCGCCGGCTCGCGGCCCGTCGCGTGCGGCCGTGCTGGCGTACGTGGCCACGACCGTGCTGACCGTGCGCGGCGCCGGCGCCGCGCTCACGGTCGAGCTGGTCCAGCGGCGGAAGAGCGGCCGGGCCGTGTCGGCCACCTACACGCTGGACGCGGCCACGCACGCGCTGGCCGAGGTGGCCGCGGCGGCCGCAGCGGCCCCGGCGTCCGCTGCGCCGACGTCGACGTTCGCGCTGGGCGTCACGCCGCGGCAGGCGGCCGCCCGCGCCGCCGTCGAGCTGCCGTACGAGGCCGCTGCCCGCGCCGGCCTGCTCACCGATCTCTCGGTGGACGCGTCGGCCGCGGCCGCGGCCGGCGCGGCGCCGGCCGTGCCGGGCGCGATCATCTACCAGTACGAGCGCGAGGACGACTACGACGAGGAGGACCCGTACGAAGACCCGTTCTGATTATCTGATAAACATAAACCACACCACAAACACCACGAACAGCGACACGCCTGCGATGGGCGCGTACTGGCGCAGCATGGCGTCGAAGTTGATCTTCTTGGCAGCCTTGCGGTACTTGCTCGACTCGGCGCGGAGCGAGCTCGACAGGCTGGACATGCGGTCGAGCGAGTCGCCGCGGTAGAGGAGGTCCTCGATGTTCTTGGTCATGACCCGGGTCACGTCCTGGAGCTCGGCGTTGAGCTTGTCGACGTTGGCCGTGGCGCGCGAGTCCTCGTACACGCGCTTGGTCTTTTGCATGAACCCATCGAACTCGAGGAAGCCGTAGGGGCGCGTCTCGCCGGCCACGCGGGCGCCGTACGACCCCGAGAACTCCTTGTCGAGCTCGTCCAGGTACGAGAACGCGAGCTTGCGGGGGTACGACCGCTCGCAGATGCAGATGTAGACGATGCCGTTGGAGATGAAGTAGCTGCCGTTAGCATGGTCTGTGCGGCACGGCGGCGTGCGCGAGTGCCGGCGACTGGTGCGGCGGGCCGACAGAGGGGCGGAGGGGCGTGGCGAGCCGGGCGCGCCGCACGGCGTGCGGCTCTGAACGAGCCGCACGGAGTGCGGCGCGCTTGTCTGTGGGCTGCTGCGCCGCCGGAGCCGCCAGGGACGCCCGCTGGCCGCCGGACTGCGGCGTCACCTGTGCGCCCAGCAGCCACGGCGTGCTGCGGGCAGCGCACGCGGTGCGGCTCGTCGTGAGCCGCACGACGTGCGGCGCTCGCAGGACTGCCGCGGCCACGGAGCCTCAAGGCGCCCGCTGTGGCTGCCTGACAGCGCGTCCTCTGTGTGACCTAGGTGGGCGCAGCCGGCGGGATCCGCGCTCCCGCCGCCCGGTGTGCGGCTCACGCTCAGCCGCACACCGTGCGGCGCGCCTGTCCACCGGACTGCCCCGGGCACCATCGCCGTGGCTGCCGGATAGCCGCGTCGTCTGTGCGACATGAGCAGCGCGGCAGTCACGGGGCCCGCGCGCTGCCGCCGCACGCTGCGCGGCTCGACATGAGCCGCACGGCGTGCGGCGCCGTGCCCGCAGGGCGTCGTCTTCCACAGGTCGCCGCCGGCGCTCGCCCGCCCGCCGCCCCCAGCGCCCGGCGGGCCGGGCGCCTGTCTGCCACAGGCGCCTTTCGCACGCCCCCACCCCAGCCGGCCCGCCGTCGGCGCCGACGCTCCACGCCAGCCGCACGCGTGGTCTGTGTAACCAGCCGCACGGCGTGCGGCGCCGCACGGCGTGCGGCTCGTCGCGCGCGATCGCACTTACTGCACAGTGTAGCTGCCAGACTCGATGCTCGCCCGCGGCTCGGACGACGCGGTGAGCTTGCGCAGGATCTCCTTCTCCTGGTGCTTCAGCTTGGCCAGGTCCGCGCGGTCGGCCGTGTCGGAGGTGGCGGTCAGCGGCAGCTCTGCAGGTCAGCGCGGCAGCGGCAGCACGTACTGTCGCTCGCCCGGTAGATGGTCGTCGACTCAATCATGGCTGGGGCGCAATCGCGGGGCTGATCGGTGGGTGCTCGTCGAGGAGGTGCTCGAGAGTGGTACGTGTCGTCGTTCGGCCCATCACCACATTTGACCTCAGACGACGGCCGGTCGCGCAGATCGCCCGGCTCAGCACAGACGTGGGCCCGAGGCCAGCAGGAGCGATCGCCACGGACACGCACGCGCAGCGGCCGCGGCGACGACCGCACGGCCGATCGAGACGGCGACGGTGCGCGCGCACAATCGAGACGACGGCCGCGGCGAGCGGGCCGACCGGGCCGACGGCCGCGGCGGCCGCGCGCGCGACGACCACGGCCGGCGGCCGCGGCGGCGCCGGCCCGACATCGACCCCGACTTTGACCGGTCGCTGCCGGCGGCGGGCGACCAACCGCTGCTGTTTGATCCGCAGACCGGCGGCGTCGCGACCCGGCACCGGCGGCGACGCGACGACCGCGCGGACGACCACGACGACGACCGGCCCAAGCGCGGCGGCCGCCTGATGCTGCTCAAGAACCCCGCGCTGGCCGGCGGGCACGGCCGCGACGCCTACACGCCCCAGCTCGAGTACCGCCGGGACACGGCCGAGCAGGCCGAGGCCGGCGTCCGGCAGGCCTACGCGGACGTGCTGCTGCACGAGGCCCGCTGCGCCGAGACCGACGCCTCGTTCCGGGGCACGGCCTTTGACGCGGCCGTGTGGTGGGACGTGGTTGCCGCGCACTCGGCCCTGTTCGAGGCCTGCGACGACTTTCTGTTCCGGTGTGCGCTGGGCGCGCCGGGCCTGCGCGCGCTGCCAGGCAAGTACCGCCTGCGGCCGCGGCTCTGGCGCGCCGTGTCGGGCGCGCTGGACCTGCTGCGGCCGCACCTACCGGCGGCCTACGACCTGGCGGTCTCGCTGGTCTACCGGGCGTATGCGGTGCTGGCCCGCCAGGCCGAGTTCCTGCCCGACACGCTCGACTCGACGCTCGAATCACTGGGCGACCTGGCCGCCTGCCGCGCGGCGATCGAGCCGGCGACGGCGGACCGCCTGGTCTGGAACGCTGTGGCCGCCGGCTGGTACACGCGCTGCGCGCTGCGCAACCCCGGCGCCGGCCGCATCTATCACAACCTGGGGCTGCTGGCGCCAGACGCGCTGGGCCAGCTGTTCTACTACGCCAAGGCCATTCAGGCACGCCAGCCCTACGCGCGCGCCCACACGGCCCTGGCGGCCGTGCTGGCGGGAGCGGGACCGCCATCTGTGTCGAAGTTCCACGCGGCGTTTCTGCACGCCGTCGCGGGCGGCCCGTCCGACGACTTCTTCCGGCTGGCTGCCGGCCGCGACGCCTCGTGGGCCGAAGACGGTGTCCGGCTGGCTGTGGTGTCTGTGGGCCTGCTGTGCGGTGCTCTGGACGTGGACGCGGACGTGCTGGTGGACGCAGACACGTCGGCGGACGTCTCCGCCGGCCTAGCCGGCCTCGATCTGGACGCCGACGCCGACGCCGACGAGTCCGGATCGGACGGGCTCGACGGACCGCGGCTGTCGCCGAGCCCGGCGCCGGCCGCCGGCCCGGACGGTGCCGCCGCTGCGGACGTCGACGGCGCCGAGGCCTCGGCCGAGCTCGAACCGCCGCCCGACGCGGCCTGCCTGGCCCGGTCCGAGTCCGTCGAGCCGCCGCCGCTGCCGCCGCGGCCAGTCCGTCCACCGCCGCCTGCCCTGCCCTTTGACATCCTCGCGCTGGCGCTCTCCACCGGCGCGCAGGCCCACTACGGCTACATCTTTGCCTGGCTCATCTTTCTCCACCACCTGGCCATCCACCCCGATCCCCTCCTCGACCTAACAAGTCTGCCCTGGGCCTCGCTCGTCCGGTTTCTCTCAGGACTGACGTGTCTGGCAGACACAGACGCCGTCTTTGACGCTCCCGAGCCGCCGTCTGGCACGTCGCACGCCATCTCGCTTCTCATGCGCGCCCGCGACCTCGACCTCCGCGGCCTCCGCTGGTCTGCCGACTTTCCGTTTCCATACACACCTGCGCCGTCCTACGCCGGCGCGCCGGGACCGCTGCCTCCGGCCGACGAGACCGACGAGGCCGACGAAATTCTGGCCCTCGACAGCGTTCACAAGACCGAGTGCCACGCCGTCTTGCTTGAGCGCATTCTCTGGACGGCCCACCGCATCGCCCAGTCGCGGCTGTGGTTCACCTACGACTCGTTCCAGCAAAAGTTCGTCCTGCTGTAACGCGCTCGCTCTATAGTAATAATAGCTTTGCACGCCATTGCGGCGATATACTGCTGCGCCGCTGTGTGGCGGTGCTAGCGCACGAGCCTCGGGCAGCAGCTCGCGGTGCACTGCAGGCAGGTGGCACAGAGACGCGCCGCAGCGCGTGCGGCTGATGCACGGGCCCGGCGGCTGCGTCGGGACTAGCTGCCCTGCAAGCAGGTGGTACAAGCAACGCACGCCGCACGGCTGCAGCGGTGAGGGCGGCTGGCGTGGCAGGCGGAGCACACGGCCGCGCCGCACTTTGTGCGGCGCAGACACAGGCGCCGCAAAGTGTGCGGCGCGTCGCGTAAACACTACGCCGGCAACAGCCTTACCCGGCTATCACGAGATTACCCGTCCGCACTGCGCACCTCCACACCAACGATCAGCATCGGCAATGTCGCGGGCACGCGGGATCCCCTCGAGCCCGGCCGGCGACGGCGACTCGGAGGCCGGCCGGATGGCGCGGCAGCGCGCGATCCTCGCCGCAGACTACTCGGACTACTCGGACGACGGGCAAGACGACCTGGACGTCGACGCGGACGAGCCCGACGAGGCGGCCGTGGCGGACGCCGCGCGCACGCTCGAGAGCCACGGGTCCGGCCCGATCGATCCGGCGATCCTGGCGAGCGACTTCACCGAGTCGGACCGCGGGCGCGCGCGTGCGGGCGCGCGCGCGGACGCGGACGAGGACGAGGACGAGGACGAGCTCGACGAGATGGATCTCGACGACTACTCGGACGACGACTATGCGTACAACGAGGACGACATCGACGCGGACGACATGGAGTCGTTCCGGCGGGACCTCAAGCTCGCAGCCGGATTCTCGTCGCGCAAGGGCGGCGCCAAGGGCAAGCGGCAGACGCGCGGCCGCGTGGCGCGCGGCGAGCAGGAGCCGTCGGAAGAGGTCAAGATGCTGCTGGGCCTGGCCAACCAGGCCTACGCGACCAACGATCTCGACGAGGCCGAAAACATCCTGGCCGAGATCATCCGGATCGACCACCACGTCTACGCGGCCTGGAAGACGCTGGGCGAAATCCACAAGCAGCGCGGCGACATCCAAAAGTGCCTGCTCTCGTGGATCTCGGCCGGCCACCTGCGGCTCAAGGACGGCGAGCTGTGGTCGATCTGCGGCAAGCTCTCGATGGAAACCGGCCAGATCGACCAGGCCCTCTACTGCTACAACCGGGCGATCCTGGCCAACGGCCAGGACGTCGAGGCCATCTTCGAGCGCGGCCTTGTGTTCAAGGAGATGGGAAACCTGCCCAAGGTACGTGTGCGCGCGGCGGGGCTGACGGCAGGCGTTCGATGCGTTCCGCAAGCTGCACGACATGCTGCCGAACGATCTCACGGTCGTGCGCGAGCTGGCGTCCATCTACGTCACCCAGCGCAACATCCCGACCGCCGCCCGGCTGTACGAGGACATCCTGGCCGAGTCCAAGCGCCAGAAAAAGGCCAAGGGCCGGCCGGTGTTCGGCTGGTCCGAGCTCAACATCCTGGCCGAGCTCTACGGCCGGCAAGACGAGTACCTCAAGGCGATTCGGTTCATCAAGTCCACCGCGCGCTGGCTGCTCGGCCGCGCCGACGAGACCTTCTGGGACGACGCGCCGGACGACGACGACGAGAGCGACGCGGTCGACCACGACACGGACGCCGAGTTCGACGACCGCCGGCAGCAAAACGCAAAGTTCCGCGCGCTGCCGCGGGCCACCCAGGCCGGCTGGCAGGACCGGTACCGGCTGCCGCTGGACCTGCGCGCCAAGCTCGCGCTGTACCGGCTGCGGCTCGGCCACGTCGACGAGGCGCTCGTGCACGCCGCCATCCTGACCGAGGCGCCGCCGAGCCAGTACGCCGACCTGTATCTGGACGTCGGCGAGGCCCTCATGGAGGCCGACCAGTTCGAGGCCGCCATGTCGCTGTTCTACCCGCTCGCCGACATCGAGGAGTACTCGACCGGCCAGCTGGTGATGTTCATGGGCCGGTGTCTGCGCGGCCTGGGCGACTTTGAGCAGGCCGAGGCCGCGTACCAGACCGTGATCGCGTCCGATGGATGGAATCTCGAGGCGCGCGTGGCCCTGGCCGAGGTCTACGAGGCTACCGGCCGCCGCCACGAGGCGCTCGAGCTCGTGAACGAAGTTCTCCGGTTGCGCAAGGAGCACGACAAGACGGCCGCGGCCGGCGCCGGCGCCGCCGCGTACGCCGAGCCCGACCGGCCGTCCGAGTCGTCGTCCGTGACGGCGATCCCGTCGTTCATCCCCAACGCGGACGCGGCCAAGGCCAAGGCGGCCGCCGGCGCGCCCGCGGGCGCGGCCGCGCCGGCCTACGCGGCCAAGTACCGCAAGCCTGGCCGGCCGTCCAAGTCCGAGCGACTGCTGGCCGAGGAGCAGGCCGCGCAGAACGTGCGCAAGAAGCTCAAGACGCTGCGCAAGTACCAGGACGGCATGCTGCAGCGCAACAACATCGTCGCCAACTCCGAGTGGTTGCAGACCGCGTCCGAGCTGGTCGACATGTTCACCGGCGTGCGCGCGTTCTACCCGAGCGACCGCGGCAAGGTCTTCCGGGGGTTCAACATCGCCCGGCACCGCGCGCGCAAGCTCGACTTCAACAAAAAGCTCGAGGGCATGGCCTCGCGGCTGCAGGAGGGCCTCGACCTGGCGCTGCCGGACGACGACACGGCCGTGGACGTGTCCGAGTTCCGCGGGCTCGACTTCGAGGGCTGGTTCGACATCTTCATGCAGTATGCGCTCACGCTGAGCTGGAACGACGACGACGCGGGGTCCGTCACCGGCTCGGGCGTCGACGACGCGTACCATGTCCTCCGCTCGGCCAAGGACGCCAACGTCTTTCACCAGGACAAGCACCGCGAGTGGGTCATGAGCCTGGTCCACCTGGCGTGCGCGCTCCGCGCCGGCGACCTCAAGACCGCCGTCGAGGTCTTCCGAGCGCTCGTCCACCTGCGGCCGTTCGACGTCGACATCTACAAGATGGTCTACGTGGCCCTGCCGTCCGGCACCAAGGCGATCGAGCTCTTCTCGATGACCAACAACCAAAAGTACCTGCTGCGCCACGTCAAAGGCATCGACTCGCGCATCGAGGGCAAGCACATCTCGGGCTCGTACAAGGTCGAGGTCGACCCGGCCGCGCCCGCCGTCGCCGAGACCGATCGGCTCGGCCGCGAGCGCGCGATTCTGCTGACGCTGTACGGCCACGTGCTGGCCATGTCGCGCAGCTACGTGTCCAGCCTGGCCTACTACATGCGCGCGTTCGCCGTGGTCCCGAACGACCCCATGGTCCTCCTGTCGATCGGCATGGCCCACATCCACCGGGCCATGCAGCGCCAGACCAACAACCGGCACCTGCAGATCGTCCAGGGCCTGAGCTTCCTGATGAACTACTACAGCGTGCGCTGCCGCAGCGGGCCCAAGGAGGTCCAAGAGGCCAACTACAACGTCGCGCGCACGTTCCACCTGCTGGGTCTGCCGTCGCTGGCCGTGCCGTACTACGAGCGCGCGATTGAGATCGACGTCGGCGACGACGACATGTACAACCTGCGCTTCGAGGCCACGTACAACCTGCAGCTGATCTACGTGGTCTCGGGAAACTCGCGGTACGCGCGCGAGCTGGTGGACCGGTATCTTGTAATATAGCTGCGCTGGGCGCGAATGGATTTTAACGGTGCGCGCGCCGCAGAGAGTGCGGCTCACGGCATGCGGCTTGTGGCGGTGCAGCGCTGGGGCTGCCTGCGGACCGCACGGATGAGACGGCGTGACGGCGCAGCTGGCCTCCGCACAGCTCCGTCGAGGTCGCTGCCCTGGGGACAGGCGCGAGGGCGCGCGTCGTATGCGTGCGCCCCATGCGCCTCCCGCGGTCGGCGGCTTCCGGCGGGTCGCCGGCGCCGACTTTGCGGAGGGTGGCTGCTGGCGGGCAGTGAGCCGCATGGCGCGCGGCGCATGAGCCGCACACAGTGCGGCGGGAATCATCATGCGCCTGCCCGTCCAGCTACGCCCAGTATAGTCGCCGCCGCAGGCCGGGACTCGGGACCGCGTACGCCGCACGAAACGCGGCTCACGTCGCACGGGCAACGCGTCATGCAAGCCGCACGCCGTGCGGCTATCAAGCGCGCTCGGACGCACGCAGCAACAGCAGTCACAGTCCGCCGCAGCGCACCCTCCACCGGCCTGCCCGCCGGCCTGCCCGCCGGCCTGCCCGCCGGCCAGCGACGCGAGCGCCGTCTGCGTTCGGCGTCTGGAAGTCCCGCACGCAGCTGCCCTGCCGGCGCGACGTGGACTGGCGGGGCCGCGTGGCGTGCGGCGCGGGTTTGCAAAATCAACCACCAACCCAGCAGCGACATCAACAACGCGTCCAAGCGGCCATCCGACGGCCATCCCCCGAACGTCCGACACCCGGCGATTGGCCCCATGGCGGCGTTCCCGTTCTCGTACTTTGACGCGCGAGCGTCCGAGGGCGGCCCCCACGGCGATCCAGACGGAGATCATCACATTGCGACGACATACCAGGGCCTGCACCTGCCGCCCAAGGATGTGATCGGCAAGGGCTGCGCGGTCACGGCGGACGGCGCGGCCGTGTGGACGATGCCGGCGGCCAACGAGGACCTCGTCGTGACCGAGCACGCTGTGTACTGGTACCAGAGCGGCGTGCTGCGGCGCAAGTTCGGTTTCCCGGAGAGCAGCGTGCGCAAGGCCTTGTTCACTCACTTTGATCTGCCGGTGGAGCGCGACGACGCGGCCGACAGCGGTGGGTCAGCCGAGACCGGCTGGACGACGGCGCGCAAGCGCGCGATCGTGATCCTGCTGGCGGACGTGGCGCACATGTACCTGCTGGACGGCGCGTACTACGCCATCAACGTGCCATTCGCCGTGCGCGACGTGTTTGCGACCGCCGGCGGACTGGTCTTCGAGCGCGACACGGACGACAACGGGCTCGGCCTGGCGCGCGACCTGCTGCTGGCGCCGGACGCGGCAGACACGCAGGACACGCCGGACGTGCCCAAGTTCTTTACCCTGGTCGACCCGCTGACGCACTTTGGCGTGGTCGCGTTTGCGCCGGGCGGCGGCGCGCACATGGCCGAGTCGCTCGTGTACGTGTCGCCCGACGGCGGGCTGCCGTACGTGGCCACGATCGAGGCCAAGGACGATGGGCCGGTCCTGCACGTGTACGCGGCGCGGTACCTGGTCAGCGAAGCCGGCGCCGGCCGCCGGCCATCGGCCGCGCACCGTGGCCGCTCGCTCTCGCGCCGGATCTCGTCCATGCTGCCGACAGTGGACGACGCGGCCGGCAGCGGCCAGATCCGGACCGAGATCGCGCTGACTATGGACCGGCTCGGCGGAAACCTGCCGGACGGCCTGCTTCCGAACCAGTCCTACTTTGTCTACGAAACGGCCAACATGCGCCAGGAGTTGGCGCTGACGTCGGTGGAGTCGTTCCCGCTCGAGACCGGCGACGCGCCGGCCGCGGACGACCTGCGGCTGTTTATGCTGGCCGCGGCGGACGGGCGCCACGCGCTGTGCGTGATGGACCACGCGCACGCGTCGCTGCTCGTGCTGTTCTTTGCGCCGACCACCGGCGACAAGCCGCCGCGGTTCGCCGACTCGCTGCGCGTGCCGGTGCTGTCGGCGGTCAAGGTCTCGGCGGCGGCGTTGGGCGGCACGGGCGCCGAAGCCGACAGTTACGTGCTCATCCTGACCCAGGACCGCGGCCTGTACCTGTACGACCCGTTCCTGCGAGTTCTGTCTCCGGCGCTGGCCGTGGACGCGGCCATCAACATGGACCGCGCGTCGCGGCTACTCTACCCGGTGGACGACACCGTCACCGTCTTCATCGACCAGACCGAGCCGATGCACCGGATTCGCGTCCAGCTGGCGCCAACAAACGTCTACGTCGGCCAGGCTATGGCTGTCGTCGGCCGGCTGCTGCCGGCCAAGGAGCGCCGGCTGTTTGCCGTGTCGTGGATGACGGCACTGCAGGCGCCGGGCGCGTCTACGCCGGCCATCGTGTCGGACTGGGACGCGTTCGCCACTGCCGTGCTCGTGTGGTGGATTGGCCCGGGTGTGCAGGCGGCGGACGTGCCGGCGTTTGCGCCGCCGACGGACGTGTGGGCGCAGTTTCTGGCCGCCGACGAGGCCGCGGACAACGAGACCGGTGCGCACCTGCTGTCGCGCGAGTGGTGCTCGACCAAACGGTTCGCATCTGCGCCGGCCGCGCCCTGGACGCTGGCGCCGGCCATCAGCCGCGCGGTCGCGCTCGCAAACTTCCTGCACGCGCGCGACCCGAGCCACAAGTGGCCAGACATGTACCGGTCACTGGTCGCGTTTGCACTGCATCTGCTGTCGGAGGAGTGGCGCCTGGACACGTTTGTGCCCGTTCTCGGCGCCCAGCGCCGGCTCGACACCGTTGTCGGCCAGCTTGTCGCCTGGATGGGCTGGTCCGAGGACTGGGTTCGCCGCTACAGCGCCGTCGGCGCCGTCTACGACGTGGCGCCGCGGTACCCGACCAAGGAGCTGTTCTCGCCGCCCCCCAACGTTTACCAGGTGCTGCACACGATGCTCACGACCGACGACGCCGGCCGGTTCCCGACGCTGGACGATCTGACGACGGATCTGGCGGTCGGGGCGCCGACCGGCCCTGAGCCCATGCCGCTCACGCGGTTCGTGCTCAAGCTCGTGAACGTGCTCTGCCAGTCAGCCACGCAGTACGAGGACATTGTCACGCTCACAGCGGACGCGCTGGCCGAGCCAGGCGGCGCCATCAAGCTCGACCGGCTGCCACCCGGCGTGCTCGTCATCATCAACGAGGCAATCGTCAACTGCCAGGAGAACACGCCGACATCGTGGGGCCTGAAGGAGCTCAGCCTGGTCGGCCGGCACGACCTGCAGCTGCTGCTGCAGCCGGACGCAGGCGTGGCCAAGGCCAAGACCGCGCCACGCGAGCCACTGCGCGACATGCACGCGCTCGTCGAGGCCGTCACGGCCGACGACGTCGCCACGGACTCGGTCGCTGGGCCGTGGGACCGCTCGTTCGAGCATGATCGCGCCGAGCTCTCGCAGATCCTGTTCCGCGATGACCGCCGGCTGCACGATGTGCAAAAAATGCTGCAGATCTCTGCGCCGCAGGCATGCTCGCTCGCCCGCGTCGCCGACATCCTGGGCACGACCGAGTCCGAGGCCGCCACGTCTACCAAGGCGCACCTGGATCTGCTCAAGATCGTGGGCGCGCGCAAGCTGGCCGTGTCGGTCGGTCGCGGCGCGTTCCTGTTCGCCGGGCGCACGCCGCTCGTGACCGAGCGCTTCCCGGTCCCGTCCTTCGACTTCTCGGTCGTGCTGCGGCCCGGCCAGATCCGCGTGCGCCCTGAGACCGAGACGTCCGGCGCCGGCAGCGAGCCCGACAGCTCGAAGCTGTTTTTTGCCGAGAACAACATCAGCTGGGGCAAGTTCCACAACGGCGTCGCGTGCGGCCTGAGCATCCCGCCGGCGGCCGCGGCCACGATCACAGCCAACTGGATCGTCTACAACCGCAGCCAGGACCTCTCGCCCGAGCACGCCGGCTTCTTGCTTGGCCTGGGCCTGAACGGCCATCTGCGCGTGCTCGAGAGCTGGCACATTTATAACTACCTCAACCCGAAGCACGCCATGACGTCGGCAGCGCTGCTGGTTGGCATGGCCGCCAGCCATCTCGGCACCAAGGACGAGATGGTGTCGCGGGTCGTGTCGGTGCACGTCAACGCGCTGCTGCCGTCGGGCTCGTCTGACATGAACGTCGAGCCGGTGATGCAGACCGCCGGCATCCTGTCGGTCGGTCTGAATTTCTACGGCACGGCCCACCGGCGCATGAGCAGCATCCTGATGGCAGAGATCGAGGGCCCGGTCTTTCGCGGCGGCCGCGGCGTCCCCGGCGGGTCGCTCTTCGGCAACCTCACCGGGACTGGCATCGGCGTCGACGGCACCGACTGGCACCAGGAGCGCGAGCTGCGCGACGAGGCCGTTCGCGACGAGGGCTACATCCTCGCCGCCGGTTTCGCGCTAGGCTTTGTCAACGTCGGGCGCGGCTACGAGCGCAGCGACGACACGTTCCGGCAGGACCGCGTCAAGTCGGGCGTACTCAACGATCTGCGCATCGTCGAGCGGCTGCTGGCCGCGGGCGTTGGCTCGCACGGCGCCAGCCCCGGCATGGCAAGCGTCGTCGACAAGACTGCGGCCGGCGCGATCGTGGCTCTGATGCTGATCTTCCTCAAGACGGGCGACGCCAGCGTCGCCCGCAAGGTCGACATGCCCGAGACCGACATTCTGTTCTCGTACGTGCGGCCAGACCTGCTGCTGCTGCGCGTGCTGGCCCGGCAGATGATTCTCTGGAGCGACATTGGCCGGTCGGTGGACTGGATCTACACCAACCTGCGGCCGTTCCTGCAGGAGCGGTACTGCGGCGACCGGCCGGCCGGCGACCGCGGCGTGCTCAAGGACATCCGCGCGCTCGACAGCGACGACCTGCCGATCTTCAACATCGTGGCCGGGCTGTGCCTGGCGGTCGGGCTGCGGTACGCGGGCACGTGCAACGGCGAGGCCAAGGCCACGCTCGTGTACTATCTCGACGAGTTTGTGCGGCTGTCGAACCTGTCGTCGACGACGCACGACCAGCGCATCAGCAAGGCCGCGATCCGCACGTGCCAGAGCGTGGTCGCGCTGGCTGCGTCGCTTGTCGTCGCCGGCACCGGCGACCTCGAAGTCCTGCGCCGGCTGCGGTACCTGCACGCCAAGCTCGAGCCGCCCGTGTACGCGTCGTACGGCGTCCAGATGGCCACGCACATGGCCATCGGCTTCCTGTTCCTCGGCGGTGGCGAGTACAGCCTGAGCACGGCGTCGCGCGACGGCCTGACCGAGATTGGCCTCGCCGGCCTGCTGCTGGCTCTGTACCCCCAATTCCCGAACGACGTGCAGGACAACAAGGCACACCTGCAGGCGTTCCGGCACTTTTGGGTGTACGCCGTCGAGAAGCGGTATCTGGTCGCGCGCGACCTCAACACGCTGCAGCCGCTGGTCGTGCCGGTCGAGATCACGGTGCGGCGCGACGACGACACCGCGCCGGCCAGCGCCGACACTATGCGCGCGGTTGAGCCGGCCGCGCCACCGGCCACGGTTGTGCGTGCAGTCGCGCCGTGCATGCTGCCGCCGCTCGACCGCGTGGTCTCGGTCAAGACGCTGTCGGAACAGCACTGGACGGTCCAGCTCGACGTGCTCAACAACCCGCTCCACGCGCGCGTGCTGCGCAACAGCCGCACGATCTACATGCACCGCCGCACCGCCGCCCAGGCCAACGACATGAGCCTGGCGTTCCAGCGCATGCTCCAGGCGGCCGACGAGGTCGACGCGGCGGACGACCCCTCGCGCATCTCGGCCCAGAACGTGCTCCAGATCCCGCTCTTCCAGGACCTCGATCAAGCCGAAAAGGCGCTGGTGCTGCCCGCCGACGGTACGCGTGCTGCGGCCGCATCTGCTGACGCCACAGTGTTCACCCACCAGCTGTCGCTGGCCGCCACCGTCGTCGACCTCAAGGCCGTGCTCCAGCAGATCGTCGAGAACCCGACGACCGAGAGCCAGCTGTGGAACGTGCGCCTGCTGTTCGCGTTTGCGACCTGGGTCCGCCGCCGCCGCCTGGACGCCCACGGCGACGGCCTGCGCTACGTCTCGGACGAGTTTGTCGAGCGCCTCAAGCTGGGCGTGTGGCGCATGATGGCTCTGGTGCGCCCGCAGGCGTAACCCCTGCTTACTACCGCCGCGGGCTGGGCGCTTGACGCCACAGATGACCAATGTGCGATGACCAATGTGCCGATGACCAATTTACCGATGACGCGATCCCCCGCTGTCACAAACACTGCTTACCTCATTACGTCGCGCCAGGGGCCCGCGTCCGGGCGCGCCGGAGGCTTGTATATACTTATCATTTATCATCGATGACTGCATCGCGGGTCGGCCGGCGATGTGACCCGGCGGGCGGGGGCGGGGGTCGTGCGGGTCGCGCGCCCGTACCCGCCGCGCCCGCGGCCGCTCGCGCCTGTACCCGCGCCCGCACTCGCGCCCGTACCCGTCCGCCGCGCCCGCACCCGCCTGCCGCGCGTCCGCCGCGGCACCTGCCGTCGCGCCGACATGACGTCTTGGGCGCGTCAACCAAGGTGGTGGGTGCCGCTAGCCTGAAACACCTAGCGCGGCCGTCATCTGCATATACCTGCAGAATGCATGCAAGATCACATACGCGCATGAGCCACTAGCCCCAAACGGCTGTCGCATCCCTCTGGCCGCCGGACAGCCGTCGAGATGGGACCAAGCTCCACACCGCCAGATACCGGGCCCGTCGATAAGGCGTGGTTGTCTACCGATAGCAGCACCGGCTTCGGAGATCGCCAGGGCAGCCGCACGGGCACCCGCCGTCCCCTGCAGGCCGATACCGCGCGGCTGCACGCCGCCTCCGGCGCTTCCAGGTCGGGCCGCAGTCGCGGTCATAGCTGCACCTCGGCTCGCTCGCTAGCCCCGCTCGCCCTAGGCCGGGCCAGCGAACAAGCCAATTTGGAACGACCGGCGGCGTCTAGCGCCCCAGCCGCGCGACACCCCCGGCGCAGTGCCGTTTTGGGATGTTCGCCGCTGATGCCCCGGAGGCTCGCTTCATAAGCGCGTCCTAGACCGCGCTCGCCGGCAGGCACCGTCAGCAGCGGCCACACCATTACGCAACCACGGCGATCGGACGCTATCTGGCCCTGCGGCGCCGCAGGCCGCGTCCTTGGCGGCCCCGGCGGCCGCCAGTATATAGCCTCCGGCCACGGATCACTACCAAACATAACCCCCGGACTCTGCACCGCTTTCATCATGACCCGGCAACTCTGTGAAACCGATCGGCTGGACGAGAAGATGTCCGACACGAGCGACTCGGATCGCGCGTCGGTCTACTCGACCTTCACTCTGACCGCACACGATGATCTGCTGGCGAGCAAGCAGCCGCCGGCCGTAGACGTCGGCCTGCGCCCGTGGCTCATCGTCGTCGGCGGCTTCTCGGCCCAGGTCTGCAGTTTTGGCTACATCAACGTCGTCGGTATCTTCCAGGAGTACTACCAGACGCACCAGCTGCAGCTCATGACGCCGTCCACGATCGCCTGGATCGGCTCGGTCCAGTCGTTTGTGCTGTCGTTTGCCAGTCTGCTCTTTGGCCGCATGTCGGACGTGTTCGGCCCGCGCTTGGTCGTCGTCCCAGGCGCGATCATGCTTGTCGTCGGCGTCTTTGCGACCGGCTTCTGCACCGAATTCTACCAGTTCATGCTCGCCCAGGGCGTCTGCACCGGCCTCGGCTCGTCCGCCCTGTTCTACTCGTCCACGGCGGCTGTGTCCAGCTGGTTCTCGAAGCGCCGGGCGACCGCGTTCGGCGTCGCTGCCTCGGGCGCGTCCTTTGGCGGCATCATCTTCCCGATCACGATCCGCCACATCGAGGAGGCCCACGGCTTTCGCGCGGCCATCTTCGCGGTCTCGGCGATCCTGCTGTTTTTCAGCCTGGTCGCGTGCTTCACGCTGACCGGCCGGCTGGCGCCGGTCGGCTGGAAGGATGACGGGCGCAGCCTGGTCCAGTTGTACGCGGCGCCGCTGCGTGAGCCCGCCTTTGTGGTGCTCACCGTCGGCTATTTCTTCGCGTACCTCGGCCTGTTCGTGCCGTTCGCGTACCTGACTGGCTACGCCGTTCACGAGGGCGCGTCCACGTCCATGGCTTTCTACATGGTCGCCTTCCTCAACGCGGGTTCCATCTTTGGCCGGATCATCTGCGGTCGTCTGGCCGACCATTTCGGCAACTTCAACGTCCAGACTATCTTCATCCTGGTCTCGAGCTTGGCCTCGCTCGCGCTCTGGCTGCCGACGCACTCGCCGGCCGCCACCGTTGCGTACTCGGTCATCTACGGCTTCTGCTCGGGAGGTGTCCTGTGCCTATACCCGGCTGTGGTCGCCAAGATCTCGCCTATCTCCGAGATCGGCACCCGCATGGGTACCATCACCGCCTTTATGGCTGTGGGTTCTCTGGCGGGCTCGCCCATTGCCGGTCAACTGATTTCGGCCATGAACGGGTCTTTTGCCGGCGTCTGCATCTTCACCGGAGTGTCCCTGGCCCTGGCTGCCGCGGGCGTTTTCACGTGCAAGATCATGATCAGCCACGACGCGTTTTCCAAGACGTAAACGCCTCGGGACCCGGCTCTAAGCCGGTCTGATCTACTCTTTTGCCGCTGGCTAGCGCCAGACGTGCCGCCGCCGCTCCGGGCCCTCATTGGACTCGCACCAGGGGATCTACTTTCTTTACAGTTGCAGTCGCTTCGATTGGCTACAGAGGATGTTTGGGATGGTGCTTGAGTTGTGGGGGAGCTCGCGCAATTCGCACGAGCTCGCTGAAGCAGAGATGACCAGTCTCTGTTTCTTTTTTTTTTCTTTTTTTTTTCTTTTTTTCTTTTTTTCTTTTTTTATTTTTTTTTTTTTTTTTTTTTTTTTTTAGAAAGAGGAGGATCTTTAAGAAATGGGGACAAAAAAAGTGGAAGGTATATAAAAATTCAAGACGTTTCGTTTTGAGATTGTCGTAGGGCGTGTCGTAGCGTTACGAACGTGTGCAGACGCGTAGCGCGTCGAACCACGTGTCTCGTTTGACTTTCGCGGTCGGTAAAACCTTTTGGCGACATGCCTCCAGCGCCGACTCCGTCTCGGTGGAGATATGTCGCGGGCAGGTGCTGCCCGAACCAGTCTCGAGCAAGTCGCCGCAGAAGGCCCAGCTGGAGTCGGCCCAAGTTATTACCGACGAGCCTCCGTCCAGAGTAGCGCTCCGTGGGCACGTAGTACAATCGACGCTCGTCGCCGCCAGAGGCCAGCACGCGAGTGGCCGGCGGGAGAACGTTCAGCCGCTGCGCGGCGCCGCACAGCGTGCGGCTTTCTAGCTCGAACCATTGCTTTTGTTACTTACATTGAACCTGGAAACCTATAAAGATTACAGAAAACAGATTGCGAACTCCAAAATCATCTTCACCATAAAAATCATAATGCATGCAAAATTTAGACCTGATAGACATGTATCAACAGACCCGAGCATGTGGACCGACGTTGTATGTGTCGGTGTCGGGTGGACGCCGGCAGCGAGTTTCCGCGCCAGGCAGTGTGCAGAGATCGCCGGCGGGTTACTCGTAGCCGTCCAGCGGGACCGTATCCTCGACCTTGATGATCTCCTTCGACAGCAGCTCGCGCAGGACGTCCGAGATTATGACTTTGCCGGCCTCGGGGGTCAGGGGCAGCGGCTTCTGGTGCTCGCCGTTGGACGAGATGGACGACGACGACCAGGACGAGGTCGACGTCGGCTCCTTGTTCTTCTTGTCGATGGCCTCGACAGTGCGCTGGAACTGGTAGAACAAGATCTCGGCGTTGGTGAGGGTCTCCTCGAGCGGGATCGTCTTGGAGAGCTCGTTGACGTACTTGAGGACCTCGTCGAACTGCGAGAAGTGGTCCATGATGACGTCCTTGTGCTTGACAAGAATGGCCAGCGCAACGAAGAGGTGGAACTGCGACGAGAGGTAGTCGGTCCAGAGGACCTCCCACAGCCGCAGGACGTCGTTCCACACGAACTCGCGCTTGAACCAGACGAGCAGCATGCGGAAGACAAAGAAGAAGTTGGTCGAGTCGGCGCGCTCGAGGTGGGCGTAGAGCCGGGGCTCCATGAGCTGGACGAGATTGTCGAGCGCGAGCAGCTGGCGGTGCATGCCCGACTGGTCGCGCAGGAAGTTGCGCTGCATGCGGTTCATGAAGTGCACAAACGCCCAGAACGCGACCGCGTCGTCCTGGATGACGGCGTAGATCGGCGAGAGCAGGTCGGACATGCCCTGGACGTAGCCGAGGCTGGTGTTATACTCGTTGTAGGTGATGAGCATGTCCTTGAGCTGCTCGAGGTGGACGTTGGTCCCGACGCTGGCGAAGGGCGAGTTCGGGTCGGGGTGGGGGATGTCCTCGCCACGGAAGAGGGGCATGGACCGGTCGGTGCGGTGGACGTCCTTCTCGATGCGGTTGCGCTGGTCCTTCCAGAAGCTGTCGGTCTGCTGGCGCTCGACGTCGTCCCACCAGCGGCGCTTGAGCCGGAAGTACTCGTCGCGCTTGGACGCGATGATGGCCTGGCGCTCGATCTGGGACGAGTCCCATGGGTAGACGCCGAGCAAAAACAGCCAGGCCTCAGCGCGGGCGTCAGCGGCCAGGCCGCCGTGGAAGACGCGCTCCTTGACCTCGGTCACCGTCACGCACAGGCGGCCGGACTGGTCGAAGAACGCGTTCCACTCGTCGCGCGAGACCTCGTGCCGGCGCTCGACGCGGTGCTGCACCGACAGGATCTCGACCGGGCCGAGGTTGTCGGTCGCGACGTCGTTCCAGACGATGCGGGTCTTGTTGCGCTCGGCCTCCTCCGAGATCGACAGCGCCCACTTGGCGAGGTACATGCGCGCGCTGTCAAAGTCGTCGCCGAGCTGCTTGACCTCGGGCACGTTGAGCATGGCGCGCACGGCCGGTGGCGAGTTGCCGATCACGTCCTGCGCGGCCTTGCGCGAGAAGTTGGTCACGCGCGCAAACTTTTCGAGCAGGCTCCAGCGGGCGTCCTTCAGGATCCGGCCGAGGTTGTCCTGCTTGGCTTTCTCGATGTGTGCGCTCGGCGGCTGGAACGCCAGCATGTCGTCCGGGTCGGGGTTGACCAGGTACAGCCGCTGCTCAAACGTGGAGCGCTCGACGCGGGCAAACCTGCCCAGGTATTTCATAAAATGCTCGCCGCCCCAGAATAGGTCGCCGTCCGGCGAGTACGGCGTGAACGTCTTGTTGCGTTGCCGCTGCTGCAGGATCGTCGACTGGCTCTCGGCGTCGTGGAAAAACAGAGCCGGCACGGCGTCTTCGCCGCGTGTGTGAATGATAATGCTGCCCCACCACCACCCGAGCGACGGGGGCCTCAGCATAATCGAGTAGATCCGGTGCAGCGGTATCGAGAACGCGTAGCTCGATATCGACGAGATCGGCGGCAGCGACACGAGCACGTCTTCCTCGTGCGCCTGCGTGTGGCCGGGGCTGGTGCTGTAGCTGTGGGCGCCGTCCGGGCCGCGCGTGCGCGTGGTCACGCCGACGGCCTCTTCGACAATGAGATCGACCTTGGTGTAGGCCGAGTATTCGTCTGTCGCAAGCACGGTTTCGGGCACCCAGGCTAGGAGGATGCCGTCGTCAGAAGCGCCTGCGGGTCGAACGAGCGCGATGAAGCCAGGGATGTTGTCCTTGGCCGACGACGACGGGTGCACATATACCTTGGACTTGGAAAACAGGAGCCGGCCGCGCCGCTGCCCGATGACGGAGTCTGGCAGCGGGCGGCGGCTGCTGCCGCCGCCCTCGGAGAACGCCGACACCCGCCGCCCACCCTCGCGCGCCTCCCCGCCCGTCTCCGCGCGCCCGTCGCCGCCGGTCGTGCTGGCCCGCGCGCGCGCGCCGATCGCGCCGGCCCCGCCGGGGCCCGCGCTGGCCCCGCTGCCGCGCTCCGCGGTGTGGCCGCTGCTTGTCATGTCGGTTATTCTGTCACAGACTGCTGCTCTGGCAGCCTCTGTCTCGCGTGCTCGAGGCGCAGGGCTCAACGAGGCAGTTCAAGCCTCATGTTCTGGAGCCTGGCTCCTGGTCGCTCTTCGAGTCTGTCCGCCGGCGACTGCCGATTGATGGATGCTGTGCGGGCGAGTCTGCGCGCTGGGTGGAGGCGGTGACTTGGTGAAGACAGCCGGGTCACGTGCCCACGCCTCCGGCCGCAGCAGGCCGCGCGGCGACCCCCGACGTCAGCGCCTGCGGCGGTGCGCCAGGCACCGCCCACGTCAGGGCTGCCGTGGCGTCGCGGCTGGCCGCCCGGCGGCGGCCCGCGCCGGGCGGAGGCCCGGCCTCGCCGCGGCCGCCTCCCGGGCCGCTGGCCCGCCCGCGCAGCGAGCCGCGGCACCGTGCGTCCGTCGCGCCCGCGCCAGCGCACCGCCCGGTCTGGGTGGCGCCCCTGGGCCGCATCCGGCGGTGGCGCGAGCCGCACCGCCTGCGGCTGGGCGCAGCCGCGTGCTAGTGTGTCACGTGATCAGCCGCCCACGGCGCGGCTAGTTCAGCCGCATGCATGCGCGGCGCCGCCGTGATCCGGAAGCGCGCGTTTCGGGCCCGACTAAGCGACGATCCAGGCGAGGCGGCAACCGAGCCCGTGGCTCCATGGCCGGCGTGGGCTGAGCCGGCGTGGGCTCGGGCCGCGGCCGGCGTGGCGCAGCGCACGAGGGCTGCCCCGAAGCCCCGTGATCACCCACAGCCGATCTACGCGCAAACAGCTGATTTACGCGACTCTCGAGGCCCGGCTCCGAACTCGGCAGAAATAGCGAGCGACAGCGTCGGCAACGGTTGCCGCATCGGCGACAGGGCGGGACCGTGCCCGAATCGCCAGTTCTGGCGACGGGCACGTGGGCGGCAACAGACCGGCGCGGATAAAGCCGAACAGCGGATCGGCGCGTGTGTGAAAATATGTCTATTGAGCAGATGTGCCGGCGCGGCGGCACGGCCGCCGGCGGTGCGCGGAGGGCAAGAGACAGAACAGAGACAAAACAGCAAACCATTAAGTATACAAGGAGCCCATTCCATACATTATATATACAATTACAAATCACAAAATAGTCGTAACCCAATTCCAAGAGCAAAACAAAACAGGGAGGAGATCTAGTCCAGCAGGGCGTCGATCTTGATGCGTTTGGGCTGGGCAGAGCCGGCCGTAGAGGAGGAGGATGCGGGAGGGTTGGGCGGGCGCGAAGACGGGCCCTCGCCCGGCGACGGGCTCTTCTGCTTGGCGTCGTAGGCCTCGTCGTAGTCCTCGGGCCGATCCGAGTACTGGCGAGGCTGCTGGTTGTTGGGCTTGAACACGATCGGGTCGTAGCCGAGGCAGACGCGCTTGGACTTGTTGCAGTTGAAGCAGGTCGGGTGCCGCTCGTCGCACTGGGGTCAGCTCGGGTCGGCAGGGCGCTTACCTTTATGCGGCGCTTGCGGCACGTCAGGCAGCCGGTCTTGGTCCGGCGCTTGATCTCCTTCTTGGGCTTGGTCAGCTGCTGGTTGGGCTGGCCATAGGGCATGCCGGCCGGCGGCCCGCCCGGCGAACCATAGACCATGTAGCCGCTGTTGTAGCCCGTCATCGGCGCCATCATGGGCGACGGGCGCGATGGCGCATGGCGCATGTACTGCGGGTGCGCCGGGGGCTGCATGTGTGCCGGCGCCGCCGGCGGCGGGCCCGGCATCACGGGTGCAGCCACCGGCGGCTGGCCGGCCGGACCGGCCAGGTAGCGTAGCGACGGCAGCGCCTGCGACTCGCCACGGTAGTCGTAGCGGTAGTCCTGGCGGTAGTCCTGGCGGTAGTCGTACGGCGCCTGCATGTGCCGCGGTGGCGGCGACGCGTAGTTCTGGGGCGGCGAGTAGCCGTTGTACGGCCTAGGGTACGGCGCGTTGTATGGCGGCGCGTATCCCGCCGGGTGCTGACTCGGGTGCATCGCGTAGGCAGGCTCGGCCATCATCGCGGCCGGGATCTGGTCTGGAATGCGATTGTCGACGGCCGTCACGCGGCTGCCTGTGCTAGCTTGTCTAGCGCCCGGACTCAGCCGGTCTCTGTCCGGTGGTAGGTTAGACAACCTGGCACTCTTGGCCGCACGACGGGCGGCAAAGGTGCGTGTAGAGCGACTGGGCGTCTTTGACGCACTAGATCCGAAGCAAGAGTGAGAAAGCGATTTGGGGGCTCGGGCCACGACACGGGGGCCTCGGCTTTATATAAGCCTCAGTGGAAGTGAAGTCATCAGAACTCGTGCCCGACGTCTGCTCGAAGCAAAAACCAAGTACGAGAAAAAATAGAGACGTAGGTACCTTCTAGCGACGTATACAGGGCAGTTGTATACATCTACAAGAAGTAAATTAATCGAGCCGACACAGGCGGCGAAATAGTGCGAACGAACACAAGACGAGGTACGTAAGCGCCAAAGTCTAAACAGGCGGGTGCACTACTAACAGAAGAGGATGAAAGTCTAGTGCCAACAGGGGAAAGCGCAGCAGCGGGCGAGGCGGAGGGCCGACAGCTTGGAAAGCGACGGTAGACGAGTGAGACCGGCTAAAGCCTACTAGTGCGGGAGACGAGATCGGAAAGGGAAGGCAAGGAAAGGCGATGGAATAGCAATGGAAAGCGAGGCAGGTGGCCGTATGAAGCATGAAGAGAAGGGTTAAGGTTCGCGCACCAAAGGGGAACAAGGTTCAACGTACAGCAAGCGGCGGGCAGAGGCGGCTACGGCACCGCACGCTAGCTTAGCTTTGAGCTAGCGCATGCTAGAGCTAAGTAGCGTACAGGCATCAGATCGGGTTAGCAGTGCGAGCGTGGCGGGCATCGTCCTGCTTGCTACGGAGGCGCAGGTGGCGGTGCAGGTACCGCGCGCCGCTGGCGCGGGCCGCCCACCGCCGCGCCCGCCGTCACGGCGGCAACCGCCGGCGGGGGCAGCGGGAGGGGTCGCTGCAGCACCAGCGCGGCTGGCATCGGCCAGGGCATCCGGCGGCGGCTGACGGCAGCCGCTTAGCCCGCCGGCAAGGTGCGGGGACAGCTCAAGGGGCGCCCGTCGGCACGGCCACCGCCAACGCGTCTGTCTCGCACCAGCCAACGTATCGGTTGCTCGCGCAGCCGCCGGCGCACGTCCGCTGCCGGCCTCGCCGCTGCGGATGCCGTCGCCGCTGCGGAGGCAGCGGGACAAGGCTGCCTCAACGATCTGCGCTAGCCCGCCCGATCCGCCGCGATGGTGCCGGCATGTACCCGGTAACACCCGCAGTAGTACGCCGCATCCGAGCACGCGCCCCTGGCGCCCGCCGTCGTGGGCGTCTCAGACCTGGTCCGGTCTCGTGCAGCTGGTGCGCGGCCTGGTGTACGGCGTGGTATACGGCCAAGCGTCGCCGCACCTGCCCGCCGTCCACGGCGCCGTCTGCAGCACTGTCCACGGCGCCAACCGCCACCAACCGGCTACCGCCGATGTCCGGCCGCTCTGCTCCAGCCACATGCCGCCCGCCCGTCTCGGCTGCGACCCATCCGTGTTCGGCCCGTGTCTCAGCTCGCGACGTCACCGTCTTAGCGACGCCTAGCCTGCGACTCGCGTCCGTACCGTACTAGCTACGTATGCATGGGCCGCACATGTGCTTACACGCCGGCGGCCGCCACGCCCGCCCGCCGCTTTGTCCGCTCGGCGTTACTGCACGCGCACCAAGATTCGCAACCGCCGCCGCAGCTCTCCACCCATGCGGTCCCCGCCGCTCCCCAAGCCACTCCGGCGGGGCCCGGTGGCGCCGGCACCACCGGCGCACTCCTGCGCGCTCCTGCGCCTCTCCTGCAGCTGGACTACGCCACTGCGCTCCGCCACGCTCCCTCCCGGTCCCGGCTGGCCGGTCCGCCAGTTGCCATCTCGGCACCCTCCCGGCCCTCCTCGGCGTATTCTCGGGACAACCCGTCCACCTGCGCCACAGGCCACGGTCAGCCGAGCCCGGCTATCTGAGCTCGGACTGGTCGGCCACTAGCCCTCCCGCCTAGCGCCCCTCGTCAGCGAGTGGCAGCGGCCGCCGCGGGCCCAGCCAGCCGGCGCCATCCCAACCGCCTACAGCTTAGCGTTCTGTACAAACGCCCACTAAACCAAAGCTTCTAGAAATTCCGGGCTTGCAGCTGCCGCTGTGCTCGTACACTGGCTCTTGTTCGGTGTTCCTTTCGGGGTGGCCCCGTCTGGCACGCTGGCGCTACTACCCGCTCTTGCCCGTTTGAGTCCAAAGATCGACACTCACATGTTCCTATCCGCGTGAGCTAATTTTAACACATGCCAGTGCCATAAACGGTTCAGCGCAAACGCGCAGTTGCCAATCGGGTCTAGTGGCCGCTATACCTTCTCCCTCAAGCTGTCCCTGGGCCCCGTGACAAGCCACTACAGCAGCACTCCATGGCCCGTCGTTCGTCTGGACCCACTGCCCGACAAGTGGGCACTTTTGGATCGGCTCGCGACTGGCACCGCCGGCCGACGCGTGACACCTCCAGGGCGCCACCACTCCATACTCCGCGCCTGCCTCTCCATGCGTTTAGGTTCGCGACTCCCATCTCGGCACGCTAATGCCTGGATTCGGACGTCTACCACAGAGGGCAGGCCAGCCTACGTAAGTGGTACAGGCCACAGCGCTGGCGCCTTCGGCGTACGCCAGACAAGGTTGCCTGCGCGTCGGCCGTCACCGGTACATGTGGACCGGACCCGCCGCCTACGCATCTGCGGCCTTGACGCCCTGCGGCCGTCTGCGGCATGCTGCATAGCGCGAGCAGCTAGCGCCCCGCGCCGTGTGAGGCTACAGTCTAGCCGACACGCACGACGTCTGCGCTACGCTCACGCTACCGCCGTACTATTTCGTTTCTAGACCGTTACTCGATCCGGTACTGGCGCCTTGTAACGCTGCCGGCGCAGTGCACGGCCCCGGCACGGCGCAAACACTGCAGAAGCGGCCGATGCCGTGCTCGGCGCTGGCAGCCCGCGGCCAAGTGCCGCCGCGTGGTCTCGGCATGCCTGGCGCACATTACGCGCACTAGCTGCTGCAGGCCACTCGGCAAGCTGCGAGGTGGCAGGTCGAATCTGTCGCAGCTGCTCGCCGACGCACAGGCGTCCGAAAGCATCCATAGTCACCCACGAGCGGCTACGCGGAGCCTGCCGCGCCGTACGAGCGATGTCCGGCGTCTGCAGACATGCTGCAGCCCTCTCGGCCTCGGAGTTAAGTCCGGCCGCGTCATTCCCGCTATAGAGCCGCGGCCGCGCGCAACTGTCGTAGATGCCTGGCGGGCGGCCCCGTGACAAGCGTAGCACAGTACCTGGCCAGCGTACGGCGCCAATGTGCCCAGCGTGGTCGGCGCATCCTGGCATGTTCCGCGAAAAAGCACATGGTCTCTCTAAGCGAACCGAAACTGGTAGAGTTTGCCTACAGGCAATCGGAGCCGCCGTGGACGGCCGCTAGTCGCTCGGCCGGCCGTCGCTCGCCGGCAACTAGCGGCAGCGGCTCGAACATCGCGTCGATCCGGGAGGGCCCGGCCGAGCGTTTCGGAGGATCCGCGGCAACTATGTCATCTTTGCATATCAGACCTCGGCACGCCAATCGGCGCCGTCACATCCACGCAGATCCTCGTGCAAGGGGCCCGTTGCAATCTTGGGCGGCCTGTCATCGCCAGGACGTACGGGGCGGCTGAGCAGCCAGGGCCCGCAGCTGGCGGTTGCGTCCTGTGGCAGCGGGCAGGTGCAGCTCCGTGCGCGCTACGCCTGCCAGCAGGCCGGAACTCCGCCGGATCCAGCGCGGACGCGCATGCGCTAGGTTTTCGGCGTCGTCCGCAGCCGCCAGCCACCAAAGGCCAGAACTGACGGCACTCAATGTATATCACGGCGACGTCCGGTAGCGGCCCACCGCGATCGCTTCGGTTGGCATGTCGGGCGCGCCACGCACACGATCTTACAGGACTAGTTTCAGGTCAACTCTAATTGTTCACGAACTCTACGCGCATGGGAAGGTTTGACGGCCAAGGTTTAATCTAAAGGTAGCATGCTGGCGGTCTGGATCTGCAGAGCGCTAACCCGGGTGTCGTTGCTACACGTTGGGCTCCTAGTGAATGCTAGCTCCCGCGTGCAGGCTAGACCTCGTGTCAGCGCGGAATATTAAGGTCGTTCTATCCAACAGCGCGGTCGCTCAGCTGCGGGCTGCTAGCGGCCATCAAGCTGGCGGTACGCTAGAGCGAGCTAGTCCATATAGTGGCTGGGCACGCATGCCTGCGGCGGTCGGCGAGCGGGGTCGGGTCGTAAGAAGGCGAGCACGGCCACCGAGTGACTGGACCCGACATCCGTATACAGGACAGCGGGGCAGACCGACATCACCGTGCGGCTGGGGAGTACGCTGGCCACGCGCCGAGCGCAGCACGCATCCCACCGACCTGGATACTCGTATCTGTCACCGTGTCCAGCAACAGCGGCAACCGTCGCAGGGTGCTGCGGAGTACGCCCCGGAGATGTACGTCCCGGAGATGCGCCCGATCGCCCGCGACACTGGCGGGGCCCCTTACCAGTACTCCTTGTAATTTCTATCTTTAGCCTAACGCGTAGCCGCAGCAGTACCCGCGCCGGTCCACCGCTAGGAGCCGCCCAGCGCTGGCTGGCCGGGCGCTGCTCGGCAGACGCGGGATGACGCAACTATTCTGCATAACGCTCTGCGCTCCTGAGCTCGCTACGCGCCTGACACCGATCGGCGGAGTCGCCTGCTCTGTCTGATCCATAGAATCCGCTTGCTGCGCCGGGATCTGCCGTCGATGCCGTGCTAACCGGGCCGCGCCCCTCCCCCCCGTGTCTCTTTGAAGACCGTAGCCACGCGAACGAACGCCATGCTCAACGGCCTGTTCTTGGTCCCTGTGTGCGACGATTTTTTTTTGCCTGCAGCAGCGCGCCTGCGGACCGCGGTTGCTACCAGATATTCGGAAGGCGCAAGCACCCTAGCGCGTGTTTGCATGGCGCCGTCGTGCTGGCTACCTGTCTAGTTGCAGTGCCATGCAGCACGGCTGCCCCCATGTGGCCGGTTCATGCGCGGACGCCGATGTATCTCGCAAATCTAGCCTCAATGGTACTGGCGTCATAAACGCGTCCAAGCGCGCTCGCATAAAATTGAGACACTTGAGGGGAAAACAGGTGCCGGCTGCGGCTCTGCTCGCTCACATTTGGATCCCCGCGCCTGCTCGGTTTGCATGTGCGGCCACCGTGCAGAACCAAAGTTCAGCAGCAGGCCCTGACCTCGCTCGGAAACAGGGTCCCAGTGTATGCAGCAGTACGTTATCACCTCGTAGGCGTACGGCTGCGGCGGGAGCACAGGGCAAGCTGTCTGCGGAGCCGCGCCCGCGCCGGGCCGGCCGGGTTCACGCCGGCCGGGCCGACATCGTTACAAGCTGACCGCCGCTACGCTCAGGCGCCATGCACCATGTGCCGCCAACGCCACCCGGTATGTATAGCCGTCGGCGGCCCGGCCCGCGCACCGAAACTACGGCCGGGTGCAGCGCCTGGTGCCAGCTCGCTAGCGCTCGCTTCGGTAGTCGGCCACTTGCAACGCCGGTGTCGGTTGACAGCCTTGCCGGACCAGTGGCGTCGGCCGCCTGCACCGAGCGGGTCAGCTACCGTAGCCTGCCCAGTTTTAGACCTAGACCACCGCCGGCACTCGTCCTAAGCAAATAGCCCCCGCTAGTTACCCAGCACCGCCAGTTCTCTACGGCTGCGTGAGCGTATGGTCCTGGCCGCCCTGAAAGCTCGCCAGACCGGCCATGGCGGCTTGGCCCGGCTCGCCCGCACGACGTGGCGTGCGTGCGGGTGCTTGTTCAGCCCGACCAGCCGCGTAGAAGTTACGGTCAGCCGCTGCAGACCTGTCTGCAAGCCCCTCCAGCCACGCCCGCCCAGCCATGCTTACCGGGCCCTCTATCGCTGGCCGACTTCAAGCGGAGCACTCCTGCGCGCAGTCGCCAGCGCTACTGCCCGGCCCGCCCCGCCCCCGAATGTCCATTATCGCCGAAGTGGTCGCAGGATAGAATATACCTGTCAGGCGTAGAGCTCCTGCGAACGCGCGCTAGCTCCAGCCACGAGTTTGCCCCGCTGACTGTTCTAGTCCTTAGCCAGGGGACTGTTCTGAGTGGGCTGCCCGACCGGACGCGCCTGGCCGGTTGCCGACCGGCCGGTCACACCTCGACCCTGATGCAGTTGACAGGTCTCTCTCTATAGCAAGGCCGCGGCGGCCGCTGGACGCGTTTGGACCTGGGGGCACGGTGTCGCTAGAAACAATACTCCTATTTTATTGCTGACTCGGCGCGTTAGTCTGCCACTGCCGAACGCATATCGGATATGCGTGACAACATATGAGGACGACCAGCGATCGTGCGGTGGCCGTGCACCGCCGCTCCCGCCCGTCCGTAGTGGATGCGCATGGCCTAAGTACTCGCACAGCCGCTCCAGCTACATCTGGCCTGCGTGCCTAGCAGCTGCTGTAGCCACTAGAGCTAGGCCAGTGCCGTCTGGGCAGACCCTAGACCACCTTTGTGTGGCCAGCCGGACCACTGGTACAGCCACATTGCGCCGCCGCTGTCTCACAACTGCAGCTGCAGTCCTGCGCCAGCTGCTGCGGAGGTTGCATGACTACCACCGCGGAGTCCGATGCGGCGGGATGCTTAACCAACCTCTGCCAGCCGACTGCCCCTGGAGGTGGTCCATGGCAGGCTCCAGCTGGTGCTGCAGAGGACACCAGAAGACTGGCCGCTGGGTGGCCAGTAAGACTGCGTCTGGTCGGTTGGGCGCTGGTGGATCGACCGGCCGCGGCCGGCCGCGCTCGCCCACTAGAGTCGTCCCAGACACGCGAGGCAGGGCAGACGCGTAAATGACTATGCCCGAAGCGGTTACACGAATCTCTCACTCCTCGGCTATAGCACCTCGTCTATCTCACACCAGGCGCGACCAATGGCCCCGTCGCCTTGCTGCGGTCGTCCTTGCCCCGCGGCTGCACGGGGCCGGCTTGCGGGCAGCGCTGGTACTTCATGCACTGCACGCGGTGCATGCAGCACATGCGACGCAAGCTCCGCAATCACAACAGCACGCGCTGTAGTCGCCGCCGGAAGATGGTGCGCTGTGACAGCAGACGGCCGCAGTGGGCCTCACGAGTTCCATCGGAATCTCGGAGCTACAGCCGCCGCTTGGTGCCCGACACCATCGGTGTTACGTGAGATCACTCGGCTGAGTCGGCACCAGACCGCCCGCTGGGAGCGCAGCTAGCAGGCAAAATATGCACTCGCACCCATACGGGTTAGTGCTAGGACTGGATGCATAGGGCTGCAGGTAAATAGCTGGGTACGACCGACGGCCGCGTCCGAGCGGTTAAGGGGGCGGCCGGAGAGGGGCATCGGCGTTCGCGTATCCACCGGTTCCATCGCGGTTGTCCGATTGCGTGTAGGTTGCCACGTCGATAGGCGATCCCGCTATCAGGCCCTAGTGGTCGGAGATTTGGACGCCCTCGCGCGTACGTGCGTGATGCTAGAAGACGTGCGTCCAGTCCGGTCGGCTAGCGCCGCTGGCGCCCGACGGGCGCGGTGTCTGTCCTTAGACAGCGGCGGGCGGGCCCCGTGGCCGCAGTTTGCTACCGCCGTGACCACCCCGTGGCCGGACGCGGCCACCAGCACAATGCCGCTGCCGGCCAATAGCGCCAATCGGACCCACGACAGCCAGTGCGCTGGGGAGCGTTAGTCGCTTGCCCGTCGCAGCTTAGTGCTAGCCGGTCCTGTGGCCATCGGCGGCTTGCCTCGCGTGCATGCAGGGCATGCGAAGCTGCACGCGCTCCGCGCGGGCGGGCAGGGCCGCTGCCGCCCAGCGTGACAGTGACAGCGGCAGCTGATGGGGAGCGGGCGGGGCAGCCGATCGTCACGTTGGCGCTCCGTGCACTGCCTCTGACCGCTCAATAGGCGTGCCGCGCCGGTAGGGACGGTAGATACGGGAGGTGCCGTACACGGGCTCGGCAGATGCTGCAGGCTATGCCGGCAGGGCTGTCTCGCCGGCCGCGCCGCGCGTGCGCGCGCGCCGCAAGACGGCGGCCAGAAAATAAGGAGCTAGTGTTTATACGGTTAGAGGGGCGCTGGTACCCAGTCGCCCGCGCCTACTATCGCGTTGCAGCTGCTCAACCGTCCGGTTGGAGCCGCCCGCGGCAGCGGCTATACCAGGGGCTAAATACAGACTGCCGTCGATTGAGTTTGCGGCCGCCAGCCAGGTGCCTTGTGTGTGGGCTACCCATGCCACGAGTCCGCAGAATTAAGCGAAATAGCAACGCAAGGAATGCCTGGCGCAGTGATAGTGCAGCCGCCGCCGGGCGATCGAGCTAGCCTGTCGCCGCGGTCCTGCGTGCCAGTGAACGACATGACGCTGAGCGTACTCCCGCCACTGTACCAAGCTACGCATTTCCACGATATAGTGCCTCATGCATGCATGCATGCGCGCCCATGTGCTCTAGTGGCCGCACTTGTGCTGATCGGGACGCGCGGGGCATGTTCCTTTTGGGTCTGACATCCGAACACGGCCGGTTGGCGCCGACGGCTGCGTGTCGCCACCGGCCATGGCCGTTCAGTGGGTCGGCTACGGCCGGTAGCGGGCGATCTACGGACGCTGGGGCCGGCGCAAGTGCATGGCGCGCCCGACCGCGGCGGCACGGCGCTGTTGGTGCCGCACCGCCGCGTACGCGGCGCCGCTGTCTGACCGCAGCGGAATGAGCCACTGGTCACAGCCTTGTCGCGCACGGCTCGGCCTGCTGCCGTGCGCACACATGCCCAAGCCAGCTTTTGCGCCGGTCCTTAGCTTGAAATTCTATCTTGGGTACCGGTACGATCGGCGGCGGTACTGTACGTGCAGGGTACCAAGCAGTGCCTGTACCGAGGCCGCTGGTCACCGCGGTCCAGCCACCTCGAGCCGAAGCCTGGCTGTGACACGAGCCAAAGCCAGCGGCAGCCGGTGCTGCGTCTGTAGGCCCGGGGGCATGCCCAAGATCAGCTCGGGGCGTGCTACCGCCTAGCGGCCGGAGCCGTCCACGGCTCCTGACCGGCACGCTACTGCTGGCGAGTAGTGGCAGCGTGGAAAAGTCCCAGCCGCCGTGCGACCCCAGGCAAGTCGGATCAACATCGGAGACATCGCACCAAGTCCGGGCGCCAGCCGGACGGTGCGATGGCCTCGGCCAGTCTAGACGCACGGCGGTGAGCCAGAATGCTCGTGCCACCGGCCGCCGGTCGCCGGCCGCCGGCCACGCGGGCCATAACCGCGCGCTCGCCCGGTCTACGTACAGCTAGCGTATAACAAATACTTGTCTATGGGCAGTTCACTGCGTCTTTTCCGAACGCTTCTGCGGGCGGCGGGCTGGCGGCAGGTGCAGCAGCGGTCACTGCATGCCGACCTGTTCCGCCACGATCGTATTCAGCTGGCCGCGAGTGATCGCCGCGCGGACGTTGCCGATGGCCTCCAGCTCCATCTTCTTCTGGGTCTCATACGTCGACGTGCCCATGTGCGGGATCAGCACGACCTTGTCGTTGTCGAGCAGTCCGGGGTGGATCTCGGGCTCGTTCTCGAACACGTCGAGGCCGGCGTTGCGGACCTTGCCGCTGGCCAGCGCGCGCACGAGCGCGTCCTCGTCCATGACCGCGCCGCGCGCCGTGTTGACCACGATCACGCCGTCCTTCATCTTGGCGAATGCGGCGTCGTCGATGATGTGCCGAGTGCCCGCGTTGAGCGGCAGATTGAGCGAAAGTACATCGCTGGTCGCCAGCAGCTCGTCGAACGAGACGTACTTGGCCCCGGCCGCGAGCTCCGGCGACAGCTCTCTGCGGTTGTGGTAGATGGTCTTCATGCCAAACGCCTCGGCACGCTGCTTGAGCGTGCGACCGATGCCGCCCATGCCGAGAATGCCGAGGATCTTGCCCTGGGGGTCGTTCGCAAGATCGACGCCGCGGTCCCACTGGCGCTTGCGCAGCTGGAAGATGCCCTGGCCGAAGTTGCGGATCGCGCCCAGGATCAGAAACATGTTGGCGTCGGCCGTGCCGTCGTCGACCGCGGTCGGGCAGTTGGACACACGCACGCCGGCTGCGGAACAGGCGTCGACGTCGATCTGGTCGTAGCCTGAGGTCAGCAATTGTGTGCGCACGCGACTACTTACCAGCGCCATTGTGGCACAGGAACTTGAGCGACGGCGGAAAGTGACTCACGAGCTCGGCATCGTACCGCCCGGTCACGTCGATCGAGAAAAACGTGCGGAAGATGGCCACGACCTCCGAGTACTTGCCCTGGAGGTCCGCAATGAACTCGTCGCGGTTGGCCGAGGTGCACGTCACCAGCGTGGCGACGTCGCCGAGCTGCTGCCACTCTTCCGAGGCATGTTCGATGGACCCAACGAGGAGGACGACGGGCTTGGACATGGTTACAATGACGTGGAGTGGGACGGAGCGCGGGCCAGCGAGCGACGTGTGCACTCGGAAAAACAGAAAAACTGGCTAATCGATGCCCCACGCCCGGCCAGTGGACCCCGAGCTAGGCTGCCGGAGGCGCCGCCGCGACCGCCAGCGGCCACCACTCCGTGCTGGTACCCGGCCGGCAGTGCGTCCGGCGTCCGGCGGCGTCGGGACACGGTCCAGTGGTCCGGCGGAGCCAGCGGGAGGCACTGCGCCAACGCAACTCGCGCTTGTGTCGGCTCATCCCGCTAACATCGGCGCGAACACGTCGGCTAATTAAAAAGCCGCCCTCCCGGCCGTGCGCGGTTCCTGTTTTGGCCGGCTGACCCGGCGCGCTCGGTGCTGCCGGCGATAGCACCGACGGGCCTCGGCCGTCCGAGCAGCCCTATATGCGCCCCGTTCTCCGGCGCCCGGCGCCAGACGCGTCCGTGCATGGTAGCACGGCTCGGCCGACTGGACCAAGCCTCCGTCGCACGTCCCCGAGGCGGCCGGTAGCGCTCGGACCGCTGTAGGGACTAAAATGGCATGTGCCTGAGCGCTATCGGCAAGTCCGACAGCGCCCTCGCGAAGGCTGTAACTGGCTACTGCGGCTCTCGTCGCTAGAAAAAATCGCCGACGTCAGCCAACGGCGCTTGCCTGTTGCTGCTCGGTCGCTGCATGTCTCCAAACCTGGCAGGGCGACCGCTGGCGGCTGTACATGTACGGTATTTCGCCGGACATGCCGGCTGAGACGTCTGCACGTCGCTGGACCGACACCCGGCGCTAACAGCGCGGCGATGCCGGTAGCAGTTCGGTCTCACTTGCTGGACGTCCCAGTGCTTGTGGCAGGCTGAGGCGGGTCACCATCGGGCTGGAGCGGGCTACTGTCGGGCCGCAGACTGGGTTCTAGGCAGCGTTGGTTGTTACTCAGTGCCTCTGCCCACTTGTACGTTAAGCTTTGTGCCGTGCCTGGGCCGGGCGGCTGCATGCTCGCCGCTGCCTGGAGGCAGTCCACGCGGACATCAGCGTGAGCGACCTACGCGGTGTGAAAACAGGCCTGACAGCTGTCAGTTCAGCGCTAGTATATGGGGATGTCAGATATGGTGAGGGGTGGGCTTAAGCACTGGAATCCCCCCATGTAAGATTCAACACGCACAATCAACAACCGTGTCGCTGAATACCATGGCACCCAGCCACCCATGCTGGAGCAGATATCACATGCGACAGGAGCATGCTAAGGCCGCGCGTCAAGCCGAGGGCCGGCGTAGGAGGATTTATCACATGCACCGGATCAATGCTCTGTCCAACCGACGCTCGTTACGCGGTCGGGTACAGGCCTGTACCGGTATCCCGGTGTAAATTGCGACGGCTACCGGTGACGTTACGCGGACGATCCAGTCCTGCGGGACGCTGCCAGATAAGACGCGGTACCGAATAGCCGGCCTGGTGGAGGCGCGGAGTGAACACCAGTCCGACACCGGCCGTGCGCCGCACGGTGCACTGCCACGGCGTAGTGGCTGTGGAGGCGGCCGTCAGCCGCACGACGTGCGGCTGCGGACGCGCCCTGGCGCGTGCGGCGCGTGCGGCTCACGAGCGCGCGTTCGTCCGGGTGTTTCCCAATTGGGCTGTGCTCAGGTCCCCACGAACAGGTCGCCGGGTCGGGCCGCGGCTGCATGCCGCGTAGCGCCAGCGCCTGCGCGGCCGGCTGCGACTGCCGGGCCGCGCCGACGCTGAATCGACGCGCGAATCGACGCGCGAGTCGACGCGCCGAGCCGCACGGATCGCGGCTCAGGGGTCGGTGCGCACCTTAACTAATCATCGGCGCAAAGATGACTAAAAAGGTTGATGACTAAGAAATTTTTAAGCAGAACTGTCGACGACAATTCCCAACTTGGAGATTTTTGTTTTTTCCTCCACGTCTGTCTGTCTTCCAACCTTCACAAATCCAGGCCGAACACGCAACCCGGCATCTGTCCGCCGCGCAGCTAGTCATACACGGCCGCCCAAAGGCGCTCCATCAAGCCGGGCGCCTCATCCACGACCTGACTGCGGCGCCGAGCGGGAATTGCGGCCCCACGCCTAGCAAACATGGTTCTGAGCGCAGACGCCATCCTGCAGCGGCTGTCGGATCCGTCCGCAGGTAGGTCGGCGCGGGCGCGGGCGCGGCCCGCGCACCGGCGCGCGCGAGCGAGACTGACCCGCAGACGCCAAGGCCAAGCTGGTGGTCGCGACGGATCTGCGCGACTCGCTCGAGACGTACCAGACGCCGCAGGAGTATCCGCGGTTTCTGGCGCGGTTCATCCCGGTGCTGATCTCGGTGCTCGAGAACGACCAGCCGAGCTTCCTGACGGTGTCGCCGGAACACGTAAGTGGCGGGCCGGGCGCGCTGACGGCAGAAACTGCGCAACCTGCTGCTCGAAATCATCCACCGGCTGCCCATGAACGAGCATTACAAGCCGTACGCGGTCCAGGTGCTGCTGCTGCTGATGGGCCTGCTGCGGATTGAGAACGAGGAGAACGGCGTGCTGTGCATGAAGATCGTGACCGGCCTGCACCGCCAGTACAAGAACGCGCTGGACGAGCACGTCCGGCCGTTCCTGGACCTCGTCGTCGAGATGTACAAAAACATGCCCCAGGTCGTGCGCGAGACCTTTGACGCGCACTCGTCGGCGGTGCCGTCGATGCTGAACGTGTCCACGGTACGTGTGTGCGCGAGCGCGCTGACCCAGCCCGGCAACCTGTCGTTCCAGTCGCCGCGGCCGATGTCGCCGTCGCTGCCGGCCGAGATCGGCAGCGAGACGCCGGCGCGGGCGCTGCCCAAGTCGCTGTACTCGTTCAAGGTCCTGACCGAGTGCCCGATCATCGTCGTCCTGCTGTTCTCCACCCACAAGCAGTCCGTGAGCGAGAACCTGCCGATCTTTGTGCCGCTGATCATCGAGATGCTGTCGCTGCAGGCGGCGCCGCAGGCCGAGGCGCACGCGGCGGCGAGCGCCCGCGGCGAGATCTACACGGCCGTCTCGCCGGCGATCAAGAACCGCGCCGTGTTCGGCGAGTTCATCACGGCCCAGGTCAAGACCATGTCGTTTCTGGCGTACGTGCTGCGCGGGTTCTCGGCCGCGCTCAAGAAGTACCACAACATGATCCCGGACTTTGTCGTCAGGCTGCTCAAGGACTGCCCGCGCGAGCTGTCGGCGTCGCGCAAGGAGCTGCTCGTGGCCACGCGGCACATTCTGTCGACGGACTTCCGCACGATCTTTGTGCCCAAGGTCGACGTGCTGCTCAACGAGAAGGTCCTTATCGGCGACGGCCTGACCGTGCACGAGACGCTGCGGCCGCTGGCGTACTCGATGGTCGCCGACCTGCTGCACCACGTGCGCGCCGAGCTGACGCCGGCGCACATCTGGATGACGGTCGAGGTGTACTCGCGCAACCTGCAGGACAACACGCTGGCCGCGTCGTTCCAGACCATGTCGGCCAAGCTGCTGCTGAATCTGGTCGAGCGCATCATGAAGCTGCCGAACAAGGTCGAGGGCCGCCAGCTGATCATCTTCATCCTGGACGCGTTTGTCGAGAAGTTTGCGGCGCTCAACCGCAACTACCGCAACGCGCTCAAGCACTCGACCGAGTCCATCGAGAAGAAGGCCGAGGACCCGCAGGTGCTTGTCATCCGCCAGGAGGAGAAGGGCGACAAGGCGGTCGAGAAGACGCCGACGCCAGAGCCCGAGGACAACGACTTGGACGAGATGGACCTGCGGCTGGCCATGCCAATCAAGCTGCACGCGGACCCCACGGCCGACCTGATGAAGGACGGCCGGTACCTGTTCAAGAACCTGCTGAACGGGCTCAAGACCATCATGTTCGGCCTCAAGACGTGCAACCCGCCGCCGCCGAGCGCCGACATCAACGTGCAGCAGTGGAACGAGACCGCGCGCGGGTTCAACTACGAGCAGATCTGCATCTTCCGCAAGCTGTTCCGCGAGGGCGCGGCCGGGTTTGCGTACTACGCGTCGGTCAAGGACAAGGCCCCGACCGAGAGCAAGGGCAGCTACCCCGAGTCGCTCGGATCGAACGTGACCATCGGCTCGTCCAAGGAGGAGAAGGAGCTGCTCGAGACCTTCGCGACCGTGTTCATCCACATCGACCCGGCCGCGTTCCACGAGGTCGTCGGGCCGGAGCTGCCGCGGCTGTTCGACGCCATGTTCAGCAACGCGTCGCTGCTGCACGTGCCGCAGTTCTTCCTGGCGAGCGAGCCGACGACAAGCAACTTTGCGTTCATCCTGCTGCAGTTCCTGATGGACCACCTCGAGGAGATCGGCCAGGGCGACCCCATGCGCGCCAACTTCCTGATCCGGCTGTTCAAGCTGTCGTTCATGGCCGTGAACCTGTTCTCGTCGACGAACGAGGAGGTGTTCCTGCCGCACCTCAAGGACCTGATCCTGCGGTCGATGAGCCTGGCCACCAAGGCCGAGGACCCGCTCAACTACTACATCCTCCTGCGGACGCTCTTCCGCAGCATCGGCGGCGGCCGGTTCGAGCAGCTCTACAAGGAGGTGCTGCCGCTGCTGCAGGTGCTGCTCGAGTCGCTCAACAAGCTGCTGATGACGGCGCGCAAGCCGCAGGAGCGCGACCTGTACGTCGAGCTGTGCCTGACGGTGCCGGTGCGGCTCAGCGTGCTCGTGCCGCACCTCAACTACCTCATGCGGCCGCTCGTGATCTCGCTCACCGGCAGCCAGGAGCTCGTCAGCCAGGGCCTTCGCACGCTCGAGCTGTGCGTCGACAACCTGACGCCCGAGTACTTCGACTCGGTGCTGGAGCCCGTGATCGAGGAGGTCATGGAGGCGCTGTGGACGCACCTCAAGCCGCTGCCGTACCCGCACCAGCCCAGCCACAGCACGCTGCGGATCCTCGGCAAGCTCGGCGGGCGCAACCGGCGGTTCATCACGGCGCCGAGCAACCTCAAGGCCAACGGGTTCTCCGAGTCCGAGCCCAAGATGATGATCGAGATCCACGGGCTGGCCGGCCGGCGCGCGTTCCCGGTCTCGGCCGGGCTCGAGACGGCGTTCCAGGCGATCAACGACCACCGGGTGGACATGCACTACCGGGTCGAGTCGTTCAAGTACGTGGCCAACACGCTCAAGCTGTTCATCGACGCGGCCAACCTGGGCCCGGACGCGGCCCAGGTGATCCACAGCTGCGTCAAGGCGATCGAGACGGGCGTGATCCCGCCGGACAGCAACTTCTCGGTGCAGGAGCGGTCCAAGTCGCTGACCAAGCTGCAGCAGCACAACAAGCTGTTCGAGGACCTGATCAAGCACCTGTTTGCGTCGGCGGCGATCGTGCGCGTGCGCCAGGAGGCGCTCGAGCTGATCGAGAACATCTGCGAGCACCTGGTGCTGCTCGAGATCGGCAAGGTCGTGCTCGACCGCAAGAAGAGCGCGCGGCCGTTCGCGCTGTCGGACGGCGAGGGCCCGGCGTGCCTCGACATCCGCGTGATGTGCCCGGCGATCGCGGACGCGCTGTCGTCGGCCAAGGCGCCGGTCCGCGAGGCCGGCCGCCACGCCGTCCACACGATCTACAAGACCACGCAGACGCTGTTCTCGACCACGGACATGGCCCAGAGCTTCCCGATCTTCAAGCTGCTGGCGATGACGTTCTGCCACAGCTGCTACGAGGAGCCGTGGTTCAAGAAGTCGGGCGGGTGCCTGGGCATCCGCATCCTGCTCAAGGACCTCGACTTCTCGGCCAAGTGGCTGGCCGAGCGGCAGCTCGACATCATCCGCGCGCTGCTGTTCGTGCTCAAGGACGTGCCGTCCGAGGTGCCGACGGCGTCGCGCGACGAGGCGCGCGAGTTCATCCGGTTCATCCTCGTCAAGTGCAACAGCGAGCTCTCGCAGGAGGACATGCAGTCCCGGCCGTTCCACCAGCTCACGGGGATCCTGATCTACGAGCTGTCGAACTCGCACGAGATCGTGCGGACGACGGTCAAGGAGTCGCTGCACACGCTGTCGTCGCTGACGGGGCTCAAGCTGCACGAGCTGCTGTCGCCGGTCAAGCAGACGCTGATCTCGCCGATCTTCGGCAAGCCGCTGCGCGCGCTGCCGTTCCCGATGCAGATCGGCAACATCGACGCCATCACGTTCTGCCTGAGCCTCGAGAACTCGTTCCTGCAGTTCAACGACGAGCTCATGCGGCTGCTGATGGAGGCGCTGGCGCTGGCCGACGCGGACGACGACTCGCTGATCAGCCCGCAGCGCGTGGCCGAGCACCGCGTCAACGAGCAGCTCGTGCAGCTGCGGATCGTGTGCATCGGCCTGCTGACGCTGGCCATGACCAACCCGGACTTTTTCCAGAACCACCAGGCGCAGCAGGCGCACACGCGCGCGCGGATCATCGGCGTGTTCTTCTCCGCGCTCAACTCGAAGAGCAAGGCCGTCGTGGACGCGGCCAACGCGGGGCTCAAGGCCGTGCTGTCGCGGCAGTACAAGCTGCCCAAGGACCTGCTCCAGAACGGGCTGCGGCCGATCCTGATGAACCTGTCGGACCACAAGCGGCTGACGGTCGAGGGCCTGGACGGGCTCGCGCGGCTGCTCGACCTCCTGACCAACTACTTCAAGGTCGAGATCGGCAACAAGCTGCTGGACCACCTCAAGGCGTGGGCCGAGCCCGCGCTGCTGTACCAGGCGTCCGGCAAGCTGCTGACCAGCCAGCAGAACATCCGCATCATCGCCGAGATCATGAACGTGTACCACCTGCTGCCGCCGACGGCGCACAAGTTCATGGACAGCCTGGTCACGACCACGATCTTCCTCGAGGAGCACCTCCGGCGGTACCAGGACAGCCCGTTCCGGCCGCCGCTGGTCAAGTTCTCGGCGCGGTACCCGTCCGAGACGGTGGACTACTTTGTGCCCAAGCTGGCGGACCGGCGGTTCGGCAAGCTCTTCATCCACCTGGTCGGGGCCAAGGTCAACACGGAGCTCCGCGGGCTGGTCACCGGCAGCCTGAGCAACATCATGAGCCGGGCGACCGAGATCCAGAAGCCCGAGGAGAAGTGCACGGCCATCGTGAACCTGATCTACCTCTTCCAGGCCGTGGCGGAGCACGACCGCGAGTGGCTCGGCACGCAGCGCGAGTTCCTCACGGTGCTGCTGCAGAACGGCAAGGGGCTCAAGGCGTTTGCGCGCACGCGGCCGCTGACGTCGCCGCTGCACCTGCTCGTGAGCCAGGCGCTGCGCCAGCTCATCCGCGTCTTTGTCTGGTACTACGACGCCAAGCCCGACGACACCGAGATGGTGTTCCGGCTGATGAACTCCACCGCGTGCAAGGAGATCGAGACCACGCCCGACATCTTCGCGTACATCTACACGAGCATCGTCAAGGCCACGGCCGTCGACCGGCGCCGGCTCTACCTCAGCAAGGCGCTCGAGTACTTCAACCAGCCGCAGGTGGCCGTCGCCACGCGCTGCTTCATCTTCCAGCACGTCATCAACGCGATCCTCGTCATGGAGATCCACCGGCACGACAACCTCAACGGGCTGCTCGAGAAGAGCTGGATCGAGAGCGTGCACGCCAAGATCTGGCGGCCGGCGCTGGCCGACATGGCCGAGGACAGCACCGAGCACAAGGACCAGTACCGGATCCAGCTGCTGCAGATGTCGGCGATGCTGATCCACAAGAGCCCGGTGCTGGTGGCGGACGTGCGCAAGGACATCATCAAGGTCGGGTGGAACTACATCAAGCTCGAGGACGTGATCAGCAAGCAGGCGGCGTCGGTGCTGATCGCGTTCTTCATGGTCGCGTACGACACGCCGCTCAAGATCGCGCTGCAGATCTACGTGCAGCTGCTGCGGGCGCACCACAGCGACGCGCGCGTGCTGGTGCGGCAGGCGCTGGACCTGCTGACGCCGGTGCTGCCGCGGCGGCTGGGGCCGGAGGGCAAGCCGCCGCTGTGGTCCAAGTACGCGCGGCGGGTGATCGTCGAGGACGGCCACAACGTGAGCCAGGTCATGAACGTGTACCAGTTCATCGTGCGCCACCCCGACCTGTTCTACGACTCGCGCGACGAGTTCTTCAGCCTGATCGTGCCGGCCATGTCCAAGCTGGCCTTCACGGCGAACTCGCCGGTCGAGAACCAGGTGCTGTCGGTCGACCTGGCCGAGCTGATCCTCAAGTGGGAGAAGACGCGGATCGGGCGCATGTCGCTGGACGAGGGCGCGTCGCCGTCGCGCAAGCGGCCGCACGCGGCCATCGAGGACGGCGCGCCGGCGGCCGAGGACGACAAGCCGCCGATCCAGGTGCCGTTCCTGTCGCGCGAGGCGACCATCACGTACCTGATCCGGTTCGCGTGCCACTCGCCGCAGAAGGCGACCGAGCCGGGCCTGACGAAGCGCATCGTCGACATCCTGCGCGAGCTGCTCGGGCCCGGGCTGTGGGCCGAGGTCAACGTCAAGCTCACGTTCTTCGACCGCAACCTCGTGCAGAACAGCGTGACCGAGGCCACGATGGTGCCGTTCATCAACTCGCTCCAGGTGATCCAGGTCACGCTCGACCAGAAGGCCGACGAGTGGATCCTGCTCAACCTGGAGCAGCTGCAGAAGCTGCTGGACAAGTCGATCCACTCGGACCTGGACGAGATCCAGGAGTCGCTGCAGCCGGTGCTGGCCCGGATCTTCCGGGCGATGGCCGCGGTGGCGGACGACGCGGAGGACGCCACGCAGCAGGCCGTGGCCAGCTTCCTGAGCACGATCACGAACGTGATCCAGGAGAACCTGACGGCGTCGCAGGCGCTGACGTCGTCCGTGTCGCTCGCGAGCTGTCTGATCAAGTACCGGCCGGCCGCGGTCGACCCGCTGCTGCCGCTGCTGATGAAGGCCTTCGGCAAGCTGTGCAAGGACCACATCGTGGCCATCGCCGGGCCGGCCGCGCAGCCCGCCGGCGCGGACGCGCCCGCGCCGCTGTCCGAGGCCGAGGCCAAGAACGTGGTCAAGCTGCTCGAGAAGATCCTCGAGATCGCGGCCGAGCGCATCTCGCACCTCGAGGACCAGCGGCGCATCTTCCTCCAGGTCGTGACGCAGCTCGTCGAGCGCTCGAACGACATCGGGCTGAGCTTCAAGATCCTCGAGATCGTCCGCACGTGGATCTTCACCAACCCCGAGCTGTTCCCGCTGCTCAAGGAGAAGACCAGCATCCTCTCCAAGATGATGCTCTTCGAGGGCCGCGGCGACGCCAAGCTCACCAAGGCCTTCTACCAGCTCGTGGTGGACATCTACGAGGACACGTCGCTGACGCGGACGGAGCTGACGGTGCGCATGGAGCACACGTTCCTCGTGGGCACGCGCGTGGACGACGTGCCCATCCGCCAGCGCTTCATGGCCATCTTCTCCAACTCGCTGGACCGGTCGCTGTGGAAGCGGTTCCTGTACGTCGTCAAGGACCAGAACTGGGAGAGCCTGGCGGACTCGCTCTGGCTCAACCAGGCGCTGCAGCTCATGTTCGGCGCCGTGGACCACAAGGCGCCGGTGGCGCTGCAGCCCGACGACTTCCGCACGCCCACGTTCCAGTACCTGACCAAGACGCTGCCGGCGGACGCCGAGTACACGACGTCCGAGGCCGTGGGCGACTTCATCCGGCGGCGCCAGGCGTTCGCCGCGCAGGTCGCCGAGGTCACCGCCGGCGACATCCTGCCGCCGCTGGTCGAGCTGTTCTACCACGACGCCGAGGCCGTCCGGCGCGCGTGGATCGCCATGTTCCCGATCGCGTGGGGCACGGTCGCCAGCCGCGACCGGCCGGACGTGACGCGCAACCTGGTCGCGCTGCTCACCAAGGAGTACCACAGCCGGCAGATGGACAAGCGGCCGAACGCGATCCAGATCGTGCTCGAGGGCATCGGCCGGTGCGCGCAGCCCGTGCAGCTGCCGCCGCACCTGGTCAAGTACCTCGGCAAGTCGTACGACGGCTGGTACACGGCCATCGAGCTGCTCGAGGCCGCCGAGCACGAGCTCGGCGCCGACAACGGCCCGATCAAGGAGAGCACGCAGGACGCGCTCGTCGAGATGTACGCGTCGCTGCAGGAGGACGACATGTTCTACGGCTCGTGGCGCCGGCGGTGCCAGTACACCGAGACCAACTCGGCGCTCTCGTACGAGCAGGCGGGGCTGTGGGACCTGGCCCAGCAGACGTACGAGACCGCGCAGATCAAGGCGCGGTCGGGCGCGCTGCCGTACTCCGAGTCCGAGTACACGCTGTGGGAGGACCACTGGATCCTGTCGGCCGAGAAGCTGCAGCAGTGGGAGATCCTGTCGGAGCTGGCCAAGCACGAGGGCTTCACGGACCTGCTGCTCGAGTGCGCGTGGCGCATGGCCGACTGGATCGCCGAGAAGGAGCCGCTCGAGCAGAGCATCAAGAGCCTGATGGACGTGCCCACGCCGCGGCGGTACATCTTCGACGCGTTCATGTGCCTCCAGAAGCTGGCGCAGAAGATCGAGCTGGCGCCCGAGCTCAGCAAGACGTGCGACGAGGGCATCCAGCTCTCGCTGCGCAAGTGGAGCTCGCTGCCGCGCAACTTCACCAACGCGCACATCCCGCTGCTGCAGACGTTCCAGCAGTTCGTCGAGCTGCTCGAGGCGTCGCAGATCTACAAGAGCCTCAGCACGACCACGGCCGCCAACCTGGTGACCAAGTCGCAGGAGCTCAAGGTCGTGCTGCAGGCGTGGCGCGAGCGGCTGCCCAACATGTGGGACGACATCAACGCGTGGAGCGACCTCGTCGCCTGGCGCCAGCACGTCTTCGCCGTCATCAACAAGTTCTACCTGCCGCTGGTGATGTCGGTGCAGCAGCCCGGCAACAACTCGGGCGCCAACTCGTTCGCGTACCGCGGCTTCCACGAGATCGCGTGGATCATCAACCGGTTCGCGCACGTCGCGCGCAAGCACCAGATGCAGGACGTGTGCATCAGCCAGCTCACCAAGATCTACACGCTGCCCAACATCGAGATCCAGGAGGCGTTCCTCAAGCTGCGCGAGCAGGCCAAGTGCCACTACCAGAACCCCAACGAGCTGCGGACCGGGCTCGAGGTGATCTCCAACACCAACCTGGTCTACTTTGGCGCGCAGCAGAAGGCCGAGTTCTTCACGCTCAAGGGCATGTTCCTGGCCAAGCTGGACATGCTCGAGGACGCCAACCAGGCGTTCGCGACCGCGGTCCAGATCGACCTGAACCTGCCCAAGGCCTGGGCCGAGTGGGGCTACTACAACGACCACCGGTTCAAGAGCGAGAAGGACATCGTGCACGCGGGCCACGCCATCTCGTGCTACCTGCAGGCGGCCGCGCTGTACAAGAACGGCAAGGCGCGCAAGCTGCTGGGCCGGATCCTGTGGCTCATCAGCCTGGACGACAGCACCAACACGCTGGCGCACACCTTCGACAACTACCGCGGCGAGGTGCCGGTCTGGTACTGGATCACGTACATCCCGCAGCTGCTGACGAGCCTGTCGCACAAGGAGGCGCGGCTGGCGCGCAAGATCCTGATCAAGATCGCCAAGAGCTACCCGCAGGCGCTGCACTTCCACCTGCGCACGACCAAGGAGGACTACGCGGTGCTGCAGCGCCAGGCCATGCAGGCCGCGCAGCGCGAGGCCAGCCGCAACCCCGGCGTGCGCAACTCGCCGTCGCTGCAGCAGGCGGGCACGCCGTCCGAGTCGCCGCACCTGCAGCAGGCCAGCCTGAACGCGACGCCGAGCCCGCGCATGCCCGTCAACCAGCCGCTGCAGGCCGGCCCGGCCGGGCAGTTCGCCAACGCCACGCCGCTGCAGCCGTGGGAGTACGTGGACGAGATCACCAAGATCCTCAAGACCGCGTACCCGCTGCTGGCGCTGTCCATGGAGACCTTTGTCGACCAGGTCTACCAGCGGTTCAAGTGCCCGGCCGACGAGGACGCGTACCGGCTCATCGTCGCGCTCTTCAACGACGGCGTGCAGTACATGGGCCGGCTGCCGTACCCCAAGGAGGACACGCGGCTGCCGCCGGCGACCGAGGCCAACATCACGCGCTTCGCCGACAACGTGCTGCCGAAGCACATCAAGGCCGCCTTCGAGGCCGACTTTGTGACCGACAAGCCCAACCTGCACGCGTACGTCAACAAGCTGCGCAAGTGGCGCGACCGCTTCGAGGAGAAGCTCGACCGGCGGCCGGCGAGCGTCAACCTGGAGGCGCTGAGCCCGCACCTGAGCGAGTTCCACTACCAGAAGTTCGAGGAGGTCGAGATCCCCGGCCAGTACCTGCTGCACAAGGACTCGAACGCGCACTTTGTCAAGATCGACCGGTTCATCCCCACGGTCGACACCATCCGCGGCTTCGGCGTGTGCTACCGGCGGCTCACCATCCGCGGCTCGGACGCGGCGCTGTACCCGTTCGCGATCCAGTACCCCGCGGCCCGGCACTGCCGCCGCGAGGAGCGCATCACCCAGCTCTTCCGCATCCTCAACAACGTGCTGGGCCGGCGCAAGGAGAGCCGCCGGCGCAACCTGCAGTTCACGCTGCCGACGGCGATCCCGCTGTCGCCGCACGTGCGCATCGTGCAGGACGACCCCAAGTTCATCTCGATGCACTCGATCTACGAGGACTACTGCAAGCGCACCGGCCGCCACAAGGACGACCCGCTCATGTACAGCATCCAGAAGCTGCGCCAGGTCTTTGACCAGAAGCAGGGCGTAAGTACCGCCCGCGGCGGCGCTGACCGGCAGAAGCCCGACATCCTGACGGACAAGATCGACATCCTCAACACGATCCAGCAGACCATGGTGCCCAACACCGTTGTGCGCGACGTAAGTTCCCGGCCGAGCGCGCTGACACCAGTACTTTGCCAACGTCTTTGCGACCTTTGCCGACTTCTGGCTGTTCCGGCGCCAGTTTGCGTACGAGTACGCGGGCATCACCTTCATGACGTACATGATGTGCATCGGCAACCGCTACGCGCACAAGCTGCTGATCTCGCAGGGCTCGGGCAGCGCCTGGGCCACCGAGACGCTGCCGTCGCTGCCGCCGCACAAGACCACGCCGTCGTTCTACAACTCGGAGCCGGTGCCGTTCCGGCTGACGCCCAACATCCAGACGCTGATCGGCCCGACGGCGATGGAGGGCCTGTTTGGCCCGGCCGTCATGACCATCGCCCGGTGCCTGACCGAGCCGGTGTTCGATCTGGAGCAGCACCTGAGCCTGTTTGTGCGCGACGAGATCATCTCGTGGTACACGCACCAGCACCGCCCGTGCGCGCAGGACCAGCAGCTACGCGAGCTCGTGAAGATGAACGTGGAGATCATCTTGAAGAAGACGTCGTCGCTGGCGCAGATCAGCCAGGGCAGCATTCCGGCGAACCAGACTGTGATCGACCTGATCTCGCAGGCGGTGAACATCAAGCACCTGGCGCTGACCGACAACCTGTGGATGCCATATCTTTAGGCTTGCTAGTGTACAAAGTGTACAATACATTATATACGAGTGTTTCCGTGAAGTGTAGTGCGGTGGCGGTGTGGGAGTGGCGGTGCGGGAGCGGCGGGGTGGGAGCAGCGGGGTGGGAGTGGCGGTGTAGGAGTGGCGGTGGGGAGTGGCGGTGTAGGGAACGGTCACGGAGGAGTGGCGGTGTAGGTGTGGCATGGGGGAGTGGCAGTGTCGGTGTGGCAGTGTGGACAGGGGCGGTGTGGAGTGGCGGCGTAGGGGATCGTGTAGGGAACGGCGACGAGTGGTACAGTGGCCGTGTATGTGGCGGTATGGGAGGCAGTGGAGGCATGTAGACTGGCGGCGGCGCAGGTGGTGGCGGTGCAGTTGGACCTGCCCTCGAGCCTACACCTTCTTCTTCTTGACGACGATGCCCAGACTGGACGCCAGGTTTTTGCGCTTGGAGAGCGCGAAGCCTTTGCGGGGTAGGGGGGTGGCGGCGGAGGCGGGTGCTGAGGCGGTGGAGGCGAGCGACGAGGCGGTGGAGGCGTGCGCTGAGGCGGCAGAGGCGCGGTCTGTGGCCGTGCGGCTCGCCGTGCCAGCCAGCCCCAGGGCCGGTCCAGCCAGACCCTCCTGCTTGACCGGCGCGCGCCCGTCCTCCTCGACGGGCACATCCGCCAGGCTCTCCTCCTTCACCTCTGTCTTGACGTCCGCCTCCGCCTTGACCTCGGTCTTGACGTCCGCCTCCACCTTCACTGCGGTCTCGTCCTTCACGCCGTCCTCGGCCTTCACCCGCCCCCGCGCAGCCGCGAACGCCTCGCGCGCCAGCCGCGCGTCCTCCTCGTCCTCCTCGCGCCGTAGCTCCTCTGCTGTCTTGTCGTGGGTCTTGTGCAGGCGCTCCAGCACGGCGTCCGGGTCGATCTTCTCGTTCAGCGCGTTGCGCATCCGGATCTCGTCCAGCGCGTCCTCGATCATCATCTCGCGCTTCGAGTCCAGCACCTTCGTCTCGAGCTCGGCCATCGTGTTCTCCTCCTCCTCCCGCTCCAGACGGTCCAGCCGCTCCTCCTCGTTCTCCTCCTTCTCGTTCTCGTCGCCCCGCCACGGCTCAAAGTTCCGCACCGAGCCCCGCTCGGTCGAGTAGTCCGAGTTCTTCGGGTCCGTCTTGAACGTGATCTCCGCCGAGCACCGCGTGCACCGGATGTGGAACCGGATGATCGCGATCCCCAGGTACTTCTCGCCCGTCATCTCCTTGCGGGCGTTGAACTTCTTGCCCTTGTAGATATACTCGCCGCAGCTCAGACACCGCATCGAGAACGGCGTCATCAGACGCACGGTCTGGTGCTTTGGCGCCGACCCCGCCGGCCGCTTGTGCCGCGTGATCTTTGACGGGTCAAAGTTCGGCGGGTAGTACTTGTTGATCACTTTGCGGTCTGCCATCGTGCCTGCGGTCGGTGGCGGCCGCCTGGGACTATAAGTCAGAAATTTTTCGTCACGTGCCGGCCGCCGCAGCGTGCGACAGGGCTGCGGCGACAGTTCCGCCGACGCGGCTGTCCTTCGGGCAATAGTTTAGGCGACCGCCGCACTGCGTGGGCTGGCCGGCGAGCCTCCGGCGGCGACCCCACCGGGGCAGGTCGCCTGCGGGCGAGAGCCTACGCGGCGCGGCGCCAGGTGCGGCTCAAGCCGGCAGCCGCGCCGGCAGAGTCGCCGCCCAGGCCTAGTTGCGCCTGCCCGCAAGAGGCCATCCTAGACGGGACCCTCGCCAGAGGATCACCAGCTGAGCCGGGCCGCTTAAACTATTGCCGCCAAGCGCCACCACGGCGGCGCAGGGGCCGATTGCACGTGCCCACACGGGTGCGCTGTACGTCATACGAACTGCACCCCAACAGGAACGCGCGTACGTGTGGTTCGTGTGACATGAGCAGCCTGGCGCACGTCATTGTCGACCCGTAGGACGGCGGCGCGCTGTCCAGCTCTACACTGGAAATCAGCCGCACACTGTGCGGCTTGGCCGCTGGCACTGCCACAGCCATCTGCCCTCAGCGGAGCGCCGCCCGGCTGCCGCAGTGCTGGCCCACTGCACGACTGCCCCAGGCGGCTACGTGACGTCGCGACTGGCGACGGCTCGGAGCTGGCGCAAGTGGGCGCTGAGCCGCACGCTCTGCGGCGCATAAAACCGCTCCCGGCAATTCCTCCCACACCAATGTTCGACCTGATCATCCCCCCCCCTGCCGGCAATGGCCTCCCGACGTACTCGCCCGAGGCGCTGATCGTGCTGCTGAAGCTGGCGGACGCGCCGAGCCAGGTCCGGGCGGCCGTGACCGTCGCCACGTCGCCGAGCACGACGACGCCGATTTTGCACTCGACGGCGACCGGCAAGCGGTACACGAATCTGGCGTCGATCGAGCGCACGCTGGCGGCCGAGACGGCAGCCGAGCCCGCGGACGCCCGCGCAAAGGCCCTGGAGACGTACCTGCAGCACAATCTGCCGGCGCTGGTGGCGTACGTGAACGTGGTCAACGACACCGCGTACGAAAAGACTTTTCGGCCGGCAGTGGCCAAGGCTGTCGGGTTCCCGGGCAACTACGTCATCCCGTCGGTGCTGCACCGGCAGGGCAAGGCGCTCTGCGAGCAGTTCGGCGTGCGCTCGGCCAAGCCGCCGGCCGGCACGGGCGGTCTGGATCGGAGCACGCTCCGCTACATCAAGCACGAGACGCCCCAGGTGGCCGGCAGCGACGGCCTCCCCGTGGCGGACGCGGCTTTCGGCGCCCTGGTGTACGCGCGCGGGGTGCTCGCCGTCGCCGACGAGCTGCTGGGCGAGATCGAGCCGTCCGCCGGCGTGCGCGCGACGCTGCTCGGGTACCTCTTTTTCCTGGCGCCCGCCGACGACAGCACGGCCAAGCGGGCCGTGTTTGACATGATCGAGCGCGATTACGACCACGTGGCCGCGCTCTGGCAGGCTGAGCACGAGGCCGCGGCCGCGCGGCTGCAGGCGCTCGCCATCGGCCGCCTCGACGGCTCGTGGACGGACGTGGTCAAGCTCTGGGTCAACAGCTACCTGGTCTAGTGTATATATCTATCTCTACTTTGTCTCGGGCGCGTCCCAGCGCGTCGCCTCGTCGCCGTCGGTCCACGTCCGCTCGACGTAGCCGAGCTGGACCTTGACGCGGTCGACGGTGGCCTGGTCGCCAGTGTTCTTGGCCATGTTGTCCGAGATCTTGACGGCCGGGTTGCCGCCGGCGGTCGCGATCTTGATGACGATGTTGAGCGGCGTGGACTTGTCCTTGGGCGACGACTTGACGCGGAAGTCGTTCGTCAGGAACGTGCCCACGCCGAAGGACGCGATCATGCCCTTGGCGTCGGTCGCCGCCTTGTAGCGCTTGCACGCCTCGACGTCGAGCGAGTCGGAAAACACGATGGCCTTGGTCGACTTGTCGACGCCGAGCGCGTCGTAGTGGGCCGCGATCTTGTCCACAAACACGAGCGGGTCGCCCGAGTCCTGGCGCACGCCCGCAAAGATGTCGACGAGCGGGTGCGTGAAGTCGCGCAGGAACGCGTCCGTGCCGAACGTGTCGGTCAGAGCCACGCCGACGTACTTGTCGCCGATGGTCTCGCGCCACTTGGTCATCGCCGTCGCGTTCGGGTGGTCGTAGTCGCCGGTCACGGCGGCGATGCCCATCATCCACTCGTGCGCGACCGTGCCGATGGGCACGAGGCCGAACTGCCGCGCAAAGTGCACGTTGGACGTGCCGCGCAGGCCGACCGCGGTCGACCCGCCGTGCGCGGCCACGAACTGCTCGTGGCCGGCCACGAGCCCGCGCATGACCAGCTCCTGCACGGCGAAGCTGCGGCGCCGCCGCGTGCCAAACTCCGAGAACGAGCACCCGGCCGCGAGCAGGTCGAGGCACTTGCGCTCGGCCAGCTCGACCTGGCCGGCCGTGTCCCAGTCTGTGTCGACGAAGCGGAAGTACGCCTCGGACACGAGCGCCAGGATCGGGATCTCGTACAGGATTGTCTCGACCCACAGCCCGCCAATTTCGATCGAGAAGTCCTGCGCGGCGTCGTCGTACGCCAGCTTGATCTGCTCCGCCGGCCGCAGCCGGAACGTCTTGACGTAGTCCAGGTACGCCAGCGGCAGCTGCGGCACGGACGTCCGCAGATAGTCGATCTCGGCCTCGCTGAACGCGAGCTCGCCCAGGGCCGCGATCTCGGCCGCCAGCCACTCGAATGCCGCGGGCGTGAGCTTCTTCTGGGGCGTGCGGTTCTTGAGCTGGTACGTCACGGGGACCGCCGGAAAGTGCTCGAGCACGGCGGCCTGCATCGTGAGCTTGTACAGGTCCGTGTCGAGCAGCGACGGGATGGCAGGCATGTTGGCGACGGTGGACGAGAGGTGCGGACGGGGATGCTGCGGTCCACGCAGCTGTTCGCCGGAAGGTAGCGGCGGAAGGGTGGTGGGGGTGGTGGGAAATGGCTCGAGCGCGCCAAATATGACGCATCGCCAGAGGACGCGCGGTGTGCATATAGCCGCCGGGCGCCGCACGACGCCGCACAGCGTGGCAGTGCGTGGCAGTGCGCTGAGTGCGTGGCAGTGCGCGGCGGTGCGCGGCGGTGCAGCCGGCGGCGCGTCGCGGCAGCGTCAGCCGCAGCGGCGGCGTCAGCCGCGCGCACGGCCCCGCACGGGGCACAGCCGGCCGCGGGCGCCTGCATCGCCAGCGACCGCATTTCCCCCCTCTCTACGGCGGCCATAGGCCATGCTCGTGCAAACCCTTGTATTCACGTACAGCGCCAGCGAGCCCGCGGTGCCCGCGCCTCGGGTGTCCAAGCGCTAGTGGCGCCGCTCGATGACCTTCTCGGCCTTCTTCTCGAGCTCGACGGCCTTCTCCTCGAGGGCCTCCTCGGCCTCCTCGATCTTGTGGAGGGCCTCGCCCACGTCCGGCTCGGAGTTGATGAACGACATGAACGCGTTCCAGCCAATGGACACGCTGTTGACAAACAGCAGGCGGTAGGCGAGCGGAATGAACTGGCGTCAGCGGCGTCGGGCGGGCACTTACGCGGAAGTTGATGATCTGCACGGCCGGCCACACGACGTAGTTGCCCACCATCGTCGGGTACCACTTGTCGCTCAGGTCCTGCTTGATCTCGTCCCAGGACTTGGCCTCCAGCAGGCCCATGCCGACGTAGAACGCGGCAATGCCGTTGGGCGCGAAGATCGTCTGGTCAGCGGTCATGCGCGCCACAGCCTCGAGATTCGGCCGGCCGGGGATGACAATGGTCTTGGTGACGAAGCGGTACCAGTGCGACACGACAGGCGCGAAGATGACGCCACCGTAGAAGCTCATGCGCGCCGTGCGCATGTAATCGTAGCGCTCGTCCTTGCCCGGCGAGAGCGTCTGGGCGAGGGCGTCGCCGGCGCCGAAGAGAAACTGGGGTCAGCACGCCCACGCACGCACGTACGCCGGAGGTCGTCGCCTGGGTCAGCAGCGGCCGCTGCGTGAGCAGCGCGTTGTAGCGCGCGTAGAAGCTGCGGAACATGGTTACGGGGCTCGTGAGCGGCGCCGGGGAGATAACTCGGCGACGGCCGGGTAAGTCCCACCGGCGTATTTAGCCGACGATAGGCGGCCGCTGTCAGACGGCAGGGCCCAAGCGAGCAGCATGACGGCAGTATGATGAGCCGCGCCGATCACAATGACGCGGGCGATGACTCGCGGGTCACGCGACGACGCAGGGGCGATAACGGGTGTGAGCCACTAGCCGCGCCGGGCGGCGTGCATGCGGCGTGGGGTGACCGGCGCGGCGCTCTGGGCTCCGGCGCGCGCGCGCCGGGGTGACACCGCGGCCGCCGCTCGTTAGGGTTCGCGCGGCCGGGCGGCTGGGCGCTGGCCCGAACGGGTGCGGAGGCGTGAGTCGTGACCCGTTACCCGCATGGAACCTGCCAGCGGCGGTCCGGCCGGGGCCGGCGCTGGCGGCCGCAGGGTCCGCGGCGGGTCCGCTGCGGCCGTGGCCGCTCCGGCCAGGCAATTGGTCCGGCACTATCGGGCGCTATCAGTCCGCGGGGCCGTCAGCGCGCGCGGCCCTTGGCTCGCGCTACGATACGGGCGTAGGGCGCGTTAGCCGGCTCGTCCGACAGCGGGCGCGCGAGGCCCGGGCGGCCGGCCAGCTGGCAGCGGCCCCGCGGTGGCTGGCGCCGAGCGCGCGGCGCCGACCGCCGTTGGCCGCCCGCCGCCAGCGGTATCTGCCCGCATGAGCGCGCGAGCCGGCGCCTGCGCCGCCGGCGCCGGCCAATCGTGCGCTGCGGGGGTCCACTGGCGGGCCACCAACGGCGCCTCGGCCGGCGTCGGCACGGCCGCCGGTGGTAGCTGGGCGCGCGCCACGGCGCTTGCGGCCGTGGGCTGCACACTACGGTGCGGCGCCTTGTCGCCGTGCCTGGCCGTAGCCGTATCGGCGCACTTTTGTCCCGCACGCAAGCGCGGCGCCCGCCAGGCGGACACCCCCGCCCGCGCGCACGGCGGCCGGCGAGCCCACGGGCACCGGCCGGCCGCGTGGGCGTGCGGGCCGGCCGCGCGGGCTGCTCTGCCGCCGCGTCGGGTCGCCCGATGCCACGCGCCGACGGACCGGGACACTGCCCACCGAGGCCCGGCCGCGGCTGGCGGCAACCATGAAACCCAATTCCCGGGCAGATTACGCTACCGATCTTGGCTGCCGCATGCGCTAGCGGCAATCTGCTCGGCCGTACTTCGGCTCGTTCAGGCATGGCCGGGACCGAACACCTGCCAGCTGGCGGCCGGGCGGGCACGGCGGCCGCGCCCGCGCGCGCGCGGCCGGCCCCAGCCGCGGCCAGAGCAGGCGCTGTCGCCGCCGCGCAGCGGGCGGCCGCGCGCCCAGCGCCGGGGGTCGGGTGCAATGGCCCGAGATCCTGGGTGCGGCTCAAGCCGCACGCCCTACGCCTCTTGCAGAACGTAATCTTCCGTGCACCTGGTCTAGCCTCCATGTCCGACATATTGAATTTCCTCTTTCAGTTAAGGATAGTCGTCATCCCGTCCGCACTCGAGGGCATGCACAAGGAACATTGGTCGGCGTTAGGTGCGCGCAGCTAATCAGTCTCTTCTCGGAATGGCCATTTAGGCAGTAGACATGCGCCTGAGCAGGCTGACGCCGCACTGAGGTAAAAGTGCAGCTGCATGTGGCCGTGCGCCGCCGACGGCGGCCTGCGGCTCTGGGAGTTATGCCCCAATAGTTTTAGGGAGGTGCCGATCTGGTGATCTACTAGCCACACGTGTGACGTCGATTCCCAATCCGGATGATGATCGCTTATATAATAGCGTTTTGTTTATTACGTGGATATGGAGGTGCCCCTACGATATATAACACTTGGTCGTCCGAGAAATAATCCTTCTCTCTATCTTCCTACTACTGCTCTTCTCCGCTTATCGGATATAACAGTTGCCAGACTGTAAGTTTGACAGCTCCCGTCCCGCGGCCGCTTGGGCCGCGGTTCGCGGGGCGTGCTTGGGCCCCTGCTGACGAACAGTCGAACATCACCATGCACCGCACTTACTCTATGCGCAACAGCCGTGCGCCGACGGCCCAGCAGCTGACCACGCCGCCGCCGCCGCCGTCGTCGACCAAGGCCGGCCGGTTCTTCGGCAAGGGCTCGATCGCGCACACGTTCCGCCGCTCGACCGCGGGCTCGTTCGGCCCGGAGCTGTCGCGCAAGCTGGCGCAGCTCGTCAAGATGGAGAAGAACGTGATGCGTTCAATTGAGCTGGTCTCGCGCGAGCGTCGCGAGTCGGCCAAGCAGCTCTCGCTGTGGGGCGAGGAGTGCGACGACGACGTCTCTGACGTCACCGACAAGCTCGGCGTCCTCATCTACGAGATTGGCGAGCTCGAGGACCAGTTCATCGACAGATACGACCAGTACCGTATCACCATGAAGTCGATCCGCAACATCGAGGCTTCGGTCCAGCCCTCGCGCGACCGCAAGCAGAAGATCACCGACCAGATCGCGCACCTCAAGTACAAGGAGCCCAACTCGCCCAAGATCGTCGTTCTTGAGCAGGAGCTTGTGCGCGCCGAGGCCGAGTCGCTGGTCGCCGAGGCCCAGCTCTCGAACATCACCCGCGAGAAGCTCAAGGCTGCGTTCGCGTACCAGTTCGACGCGCTCCGCGAGCACTCGGAGAAGCTGGCCATGATCGCCAACTACGGTATCTCGCTCCTGGACCTGATCGACGACTCGCCGGTCACCCCCGGCGAGACCCGCGCGGCCTACGACGGCCAGGAGGCCTCGAAGCAGATCATCATGGACTGCGAGCAGGCCCTGGCCAACTGGACCTTCGAGTCCGCGGCCGTCAAGCCCACGCTCTCGATCAAGTCGCGGACCGACGACGTCTACGACGACCAGGAGCCCGACTGGGAGGGCGAGGCCGACGAGGAGTCCAAGAAGGAGGTCGTTGCCTAAGCGAGCCGCCGTGGTTCGCGCCGTGTCGGGCTAGCGCGCTAGCCTGACCGACGATCTTTTCTCTTTCTGCGTCTTATTTTTTGTGCTTTTGTTTTGCCTGATCTCTTTCCTTTGTACAGATGGACTCTGGCGTACACTTCAGCAGTCGAATCTGGCTTACTATTCAACGCTGTAATGTCGATTCTGTTTCGTAATGTCATGTATTCTTAGTTAAGGTTGGGTATTTCTTTCGTACTCGTTTTATAGGTAAAGGAACTGTTTCAAAATATGCAAGCGCCACCGGGCGCGGGGCGGCCTGCGGGGCGTCCGCAGGCCCCGGGCCCACGGGCGGCCGCGCTCGAAAGAGTGCATAGGCTTGCCCATCTCCGAAAGGATCGAGCGCGGCGACGAACGCGGCGTTTGTTACGAAAGCATTTTTGCTTTGCCATGTGGCGGCCAGAGTTTGGGAGCTCGTTGTTTGTCTTGTTCGTGCCCGTGCGCACACGCTGAGCACGCTGAGCACGCTGTGCACGCTGCGCTGTCGCTGCGGCTTGGCGACGCACGCCAGCCCGGAGAGGCGAGCCGGCACGCGCGGTCGGCGCATGCGGCCGCGGCGCCCGGATCGGTCGGAAGAGTCACATGCGTTATATAGGCATTTTGCAAATTATCGTGTATGTGAGGGCATGTGGCGCAGTTGGTAGTCGCGCCAGTTTTGCATTGACACCGCGTGTGCGGGACTTGATCTACTGGAGGTCTCCGGTTCGAACCCGGACTTGTCCAATTTTTTTTGGGGCGCGGGCGGGTCACGTGACAGTACACCACCGCGAAAATTCGGCGCCGTCGCCAGGGCACCGCGACGGATCGCCAGGGCTGAGAGAACCGCACGCCACGGTATCGAGCCCCCGGACGCTGATTGCACGCCGCGCACACCCGGCGCGCCTCCCGAACGCGCGAGGCGCATCGCACAGCATCGCGTGCGCGACGACGGCGCACGATTCTGCCAGGACCGCGTCCTACCGCCGACAAGCATATGCCCCCCCCCGGCCCGCAGGAAATGAGCTCTGATCTGTACTACTCGCTGCTGCGGATCAGTACGGCGCAGGTGCGTGCGCGCGCGGGACGTGCTGACCCAGATCCTGCGCTCGGCCGGCATCGACCGCTGCCCGCCGTCCGTGCTGGACACGCTGACGGACATCACCATCCGGTACCTGACCACGCTGTGCTCGCGGTCGCTGTCGTACTCGCTGCTGGCGCACAGCAGCTTCCAGAACGACGTCGCCGAGTGCGAGCCGCGGGCCGAGGACGTCCGGATGGCGCTCGAGAGCCTGGGCATGCTGCGGCCGATGCGCCTGTTTGACTTCTCGGAGGAGGACGTCAGCCTGGGCCTGCTCGCCGAGCAGCCGAGCCTGGCCGGCATTCTGGACGAGAGCGACATGGACGTGCCGGGCATGGAGGAGGTGTTTGCGCAGCTGGACGCGGACCTCGATCTGGGCCCGGACCCGGCCGTGGACGAGTTTTTGGACGGCATCAAGGAGACCATCAAGGCCACCAAGGCCACGGGCGTGGAGATCGCGGGGCTGGACCAGCAGGTGCCGCCGACGGACGAGGAGATCAAGCGGGACACGCTGCCGTGAGCCGCGCGGCGTGCGGCGCACGCAGCGGGCGGCGGCGCGCGTGCGTAGCCGCACGGCCGCCGCGCAAATGGCCGCTGGGCATATAGCCGCTGGGCATATAGCCACCGCGCATATAGCCACCGCGCATATAGCCACCGCGCATATAGCCACCGCGCATATAGCCACCGAGCATATAACCGCCGCGCATACAGCCGCCGCGCATGCAGCCGCCGCGCACCCGCCCGCCGCGCATGCAGCCGCCCACCACTCCCGCCCCCCGCCACCCGCCGCTATCTCAAAATCATAAAATTAACCAAGTGATAATACAACAAGCGCTAACGCTCCAGCTCTCTCGCTTTGGCGGGTCTCCGCTGACAATACAAAGAAAAGGAAAGACACAGGCGATGGTGTCGCCCGACACGTGTTCGGTATTTTCAAACAAATCAATCCCAGTTCTTTTAAACAATAAACATATCATAGTATATGAACCCTTGCTAAGCTCAGTAAATCCCATCTTACAGCAAACTAAAATAACAATGTAGAACAGTAGTATAGTATAGTATAGAGTAGTATAGCATAGGAAAATGACCACTATAACAGATATATATCAATACATTTCGATCGCGAGGACGAAGCAGTGCGGGCTCTCGTGGCTAAGTATACATCGAGAGGATGCCGAGCATCGGTATTAGCAACTGCCCGGCGCGCGGCCGGGCCCTATCCGTACGATCCAGAACTTTTTCAACCAAAAACCAAAATGAGCTCACCAAGCTTCGGGCGAATGCGATGCGTGGCTCGGCAGGCCGGCGGGCGGGGCGGCTAGTCGGCGTCGAGCAGGCCGTCGGGCACGACCGAGAACTCCTCGTGGTGCTCGACGAGCGTGTTGAGGACCTCGATGCCGAGAAAGTAGTTGTCGCCGACAAGGCCGCCGACCGACTCGGAGTTGGTGCCGTCGTAGTCGGTGCCGGCGGACGTGGGCGCGTTTTCGTCGTCGGGGTGGCTGCTGTTGGAGTAGAGTATGTTGGGCGTGATGACAGTGGCCAGGTTGTGGATGTCCATCTTGGAGCCGCTCTCCTCGTCGACGTGCGAGAACGACGCGACCCAGTTGAGGAAGTGCAGGATGACCTCGACTGAGTCGCGGTGGGCCTTGGGGAGGAGCGCGCACGTCAGGTGCAGCACGCGCTTGCGCGCGTCGTCGTCGACGACGCGCTGCGAGAGGATCCAGAGCCGGTACAGCCGAAACGTCATGAGCGGGTCCGGCAGCTCGCGCAGGAACTTCTTGAGCAGCGCGGCCAGCTGGACCGGGCTCTCGTCCTCCAGGTTGACGCTGTCGGAGCTCTTGTCCAGCTGCTCGGCGAGCGACTTGAGCTTGCGGATGTTGCCGTTCTTGCGGAAGACGCCCTCGACCGACATGTCTGGCGTCAGTGCGGTCCGGCGCTGGCTTACCTTTGCGGCGCATGGCCGAGATGCAGTCGTCCAGGAACGTGGGGATGCGCACGCGGCCCGAGCTGACGCCGAGGTCCGTGTCCGCGCCGCTGCGCTCGACCAGGATCTCGAGCGGCACGCGGAAGACGCCCTTCTTGCGCGGCCGCTCGGACGGCGCGAACTCGGCCGGCGCGGCGCTGCTGTCGCCCGGGCCGTCCCTGCTCTTGTTGAAGGCCTTGCCGAACTTCTCCCAGAAGCTCTGCTGCTTGCGCACCTCGATGAGCTCGCTGAGCTCGGCCAGCGAGATGAAGTCGGCCAGGAGCGTGTGCAGCTGGTGGACGGCCGCGGCCCGCACGTGCGCGTGCTCGTCCGCGCTGAGCTCGGAGAAGTACTTGCCGGCCGCGCTGGCGAGCTTGCTGTCGGTCGCGAGCAGCTTGGTGCGGCCGGCCTCGATCGCGCTCGAGAGCGACGTGTCGGTCGAGGGCGACGTGCCGGCCGTGCTGCGGACGACGTTGTGCGAGCTGCCGGTCTGCGACACCAGCCGGTGGTGCGGCCGCGCGCCGGCCGTGAGCGACGGGTGCCGCTGGTGCCGGAACGCGTTCGGGCGCTGCTCGCGCGCCTGCTCGGCGGCGAGGATGCGCGGGATGTCGTCGAGCGTGAGGTACTTCTCGCCGAAGATCGCCGTGGTCTTCTCCGGCGTGCGCTGCTGCGGCGAGGCGGCCGCGCGCGACGGCGAGGGCGTCGCGCGGTCGTCGGCCGGGGCCGGCGCGTCCCGGGCGTCCTTGTCCTTGGCCGCGGGCTTGGGCTTGGGCTTGGCGTCGCGCGCGCGCCCGTTCGGCGGCTTGACCGCGCCGTCGAGCGGCGGGATCGACGTCGCCGACGACGACGGGCTGGCGACCTGCGTCGCGGCCAGCTCGGCCTCGGTCTTGGCCGCCGGCTCGATGCGCGAGTGCCGCGACTTGCGGCCCGAGCTCGAGATGGTCCGGCTCAGGCGCTGCGACGACATCCGGCGGATGTCGGTCAGCGTGTTGACGTAGCCCTCGACGCTCTCGACGCGGTCGGTCGAGGCCGCGCGCTGCAGGCCGCCGTTCTCGGGCTGGCCGTCGGCCGCGGTCGGCTGGTCCAGCACGTAGAACAGCCGGCGCAGGGCGACCTGCAGCAGGAACGAGTACTGCGACAGCTTGGTCACGACCTTGAAGCCGCGCACGTAGCTCGCGTCCTCGAGCGCCTCGGGCGGGACCGCCATGCGGGCCGGCTTCGTGTCCGGGGCCGGGCCCACGCTCAGCACGGCCGCGGTGGCCGTCAGCGACGCCACCGACGACACCTGGTTGCTCGACGAGCTCGGCGACGACAGCGCCGACGGCGCGGGCGACGTCTGGTCGCGCACCGACTGCGGCACGCAGTTGCTGCAGATCAGCAGCCGAAAGTCCTTGGACCAGTACGCCGTGTCCTCGCAGCCGACGAGCGAGGCCGTGCAGACGGCGCACTCGAAGCACGCGCTCGAGTAGTGCCAGCGCGCGCCGTTGAGCTTGAGGCACTTGTCCTCGATGCCCTTCTGGCACGTCACGCACGCGTCCGTGAGCAGGTGGCTCTGCGCGCCCGTCTTGGGCACCGGCGGCGTGTTGTGCGTGGCCAGGTAGTCCAGGAAGCGGCCCACGTAGGGCACGTCGGTCGCGGCCTGGTCGAGCTTGAGCGCGCCCAGCAGGCCGTACTGGATCAGCAGCTTGAGGTAGTGCGCCGTGCCGGTGACCAGGCCCAGCAGGTCCTGCGTGATGCCGATGTGCTTGGCGCCGTGCTCGTGCGCGCGCGAGATGAGCGACAGGAACGAGACCACGCGCTTGCACAGGATCTTGGGCTCCTTGCCGGTCGACCGCGGCAGCGAGTCCAGCGAGAACGACTGGCCGAGGCGGTCGATGGCCTCGAACAGGACCTTGATGCGGTACGCCAGCCGGCTGGTGGCCAGCACCGCGTCCAGGTACGCGCCCGAGGACGCGTACTGGAGCATGTCCGAGATGCACGCGGCCGTGACCTCCTCGAACTCGGACAGCACCTTCCAGATCTTGGCGACCTTCTTCTCCAGCTTCTGCTCCTGCAGCCGGACGTCCTCGCGGGTGGCGGCGTCGACCGCGCGCGGCGCGTCGGCCGGGTCGGCCGGGCGCTCGGGCAGCGCCCGCGGCGGCTGGAACTGCGAGATGCGGATGCTCCAGAACCGCAGGATCATGTAGCACTCGGGGTGCCACTGCTGGTGGCGGCCGTTGCGGAAGCTCTCGAAGAACTGCTTGAGGATGGCGCCGTGGCAGCCCTCGCAGCGCGACGCGAAGATGGTGAGGTAGTGGAAGTGGCAGTAGACCTCGCCGCCGTGCTCGTAGTAGTTGTCGTCGGCGCCGAAGACGACGGGGCAGATCGAGCACGTGAAGTGCTCGAGGTGGTACTTGCGGCCGAGCGCGACGATGTACGAGCCGCGCAGGGCCTGGTCGCACACGCAGCACAGCAGCGCCTGGCGGCGGAAGTAGTCGCGCTCGCAGAGCGGGATCAGCGGCCCCGGGTAGTCGGACCCGGGCGGCGCGGGCAGCGGGAAGAAGCGGTTGGGCACGGGCGTGCCGCAGTCGACGCACGTGAAGCAGTCGATGTGGTACGTCGCGCCGAGCGCGCGCACCGACGTGCCCGAGAGCGGGTTCTTGCAGCGCGCGCAGCGGCGCGGCGCCTTGGAATTGGGCGACGCCGCCGGCAGCGTCGGCGCGGGCACGGGCTCGGCCGAGGCCGGGCCGAACGCGCCGGGCATGTGCGCGGTGGGGTCGCTCGGCGTGCGCGGCGGCGTCGGCGCCGGCCGCGGCGACGGCGTCGCGGCCGGCGTCTGCGGCGACGCGGACGACGCCGCCGACAGCGGCGGCGCCGGCGCCGGCGGCCCGCCGGTCACGATCTGGAGCGGCGCCGGCCGCGGCGGCGGCGCCGGGTCGCGCGCGGGCGACGGCGGCGCGTGCGGGGGCCCGGCCGTGGCGCCAGGCGAGGGCGCACGGTCGGGGCGGGTCGTCATCTGTGGTTCAGCGGCAGGACGGAGCGCGGCACATTGCTAGCAGTCGGGCGGGCGGCGGGCGGCCGGAGGCGGCCTGATCGGGCGCGGATCGCGCAATGGCCGCGGCGGAGGGCGAGCGGCCGGCGGCAATCGGGCGCGGCGGCGGCGGCGCGGGCAGGGGGGGCCGGGCCGGCTGGCGGGCGGGAATCGGCTGGGCGCCGGCGGCGGCCGCAGCAGCAGACGGGCGGGCGGGGCGGGCGGATCGTGGCCGCAGGTGCCGCTGGATCGTCAGCTGGGGGAGGTGCGCAGACAGGGCCGCGGCGCAGAGAGCAGGGGGAGGGGGGCGCTCGCAATTATTCGTCGTGGAGGAATGAGAAATTTACAAAACTGAGGGAGAGCGAAGTGAACGGCCAGAGTGTCAGAGTCGCAAAATAAAATCTATGCCTGGCTGGGTACTAATGGCCGGGTACTAACGCCTGCGCTATAAAAAGCTGGGTCGTATGGAGCGTAGGCCGAGAGGGGCCTAGCAGCGCGCGGGCGCGCAGCCGGCCGGGGGCGGGTCGCGACCACGCCCGGCGCGGGTCGGACGCCGACGCGGGCGGCTGCGGGTCGCCGGCGGGTGCGCGCGGGTCGCCGGCGGGTGCGCGGGTCGGCCAGAACAGACGCGGGTCGGGGCCCGGGCGGGTCGCCGCGCACGTGGCGGCGCGCTCGGCGCCGCGTGGCCCCGCGCGCAGGCCCCGCCGGCGCGCAGGGCCCGCCGGGGCGCAGGCCCTGCCCGGCCGCGGCCGGGCTGCGCCCGCGCCCGCGCGACAACGGCACCCTGATCTGGGTCGATTGGGAAGGACGTAAATATTGATTACGACCGGGTGGTAGTGGGAATGCACGCCCGCACTAGCTGCGCCCGGCCGTCTGGTTCTACAACCTTGCGTAAGTGGCCAAACGCTGGCGGCAGTTAATAAAACAGTGGAAGAGGGTAGAATACGGCGGGCGACGTAATGTTGGCACGGCCGCAGCAGCGCCACGACGCACATAGCGCGCGCTAGATTAGGCAAGCGCGCAGTTGAGCGCGTAAGGTCCAGAGTTTGAGCTTATTAAAATTTGACTGATATTCGGTGCGCGCCGACGTGCGCTGGGACTAGCGCCGTCGCTCCCAGTGTAGCGTGCATGCAGCGTGCGCTAGCGCGGGGGTCGGGTCGCGGCGACGACCCGTCGCCGCGCGCCCGGGTCGGCTGCCGCGACGGCCGTGGGCCGCGCCCGCGCCGGGCGCGCCGGGCCACGCGCCCGCGCGCCCGACCGGGCACCGTGGCGCCGCCGGGTCGCGCCGCCGGCACGGCGTTCGCAACGGCACCCGCACGGCTAGCGCGCGATGACGCGCCATACGGGCGCCGCCTGCCAGCGCCGGCGCCGTGGCCTGGTTGGCGGCTGCCGCGAAGCGACCGGGCGGAAATGCGCGGAACACCGCGCTAGTCAGCCCTGCAGCCGCGCGTTCGCAGCCCGCTCCCGTCCCCGCCGCCCGCGGCCCGCGCCCGGCCGGCCCTGGCGCTCCGGGCCCGTCCGCGCACCCGCGCCCGCCGCCGCGCCCGGTATAAATAGACACGAAATTACGGCGCTAGTGCCTAACGTGCCGCTCCGCGTTAGCGCCGACGCGGCTAATGAAGGGACACCGCGCTTGCCCTAGCGGGCAACTGGACAGGGGCTGCCGAGCCGGGTTTCACGCGTGCGGCGCGTGACCGCGCCCAGGCAGCGGGGACCGGGCGGGGCGGCTGACCTGCCGCGGGTCTGGCCAGGTGAGGCCGTCCGCCCGGGTCCGACCGCCCGCTGCGGTGGCACCCGCTGCGCCCTGCAGGGCCCGCCCGCAGACCCGCCGGGCCTCGTGGCGTCTTGGCGCCACCTGCCTCATCGCCGCACGCCGTGCGGCTCGCGGCCGCGGGCTGCCGCACGGCGCCCGTCCGACGGAGGCCCGCCGGCGCTGCTGGCGTGCCTCCGGCGGCGACTCCGTCGAGGGTTGCTGCCCTTCGGGCAGATCACACCCCGCCACGCGTAGTGCCGCTTATAGCCGCATACAGCCGCACGTACCTGCCCGCAGGGCAGCCACCTCGACGGAGTCGCCGCCGGAGGCTCGTTCACGGGCGAGCCTCCGGCGGCGACTCCGTCGAGGGTGGCTGCCCTGCGGGCAGGGCCTGCGCCGCACGTGGTGCTGCTCGCAAGCCGCACGCCGTGCGGCTTATAGCCGCACGGACCTCAGCAGCATCTGTCGAGCCCAGCTCGTGCCTGCCCGCAGGGCAGCTACCCCCGACGGAGTCGCCGCCGGAGGCTCGTTCACGGGTGAGCCTCCGGCGGGGGGGGGGGGGGGGGGGGGGGGGGGGGGCGGCCGGGCCCGCCGCCCCCGGCGGGCGGGGGCGGGCCCCCCGCCGCCCCCGGGGGGCGGGGGGTTATTGGGGGCTTTCGGGGGCCGGCCCCCGCCCCCCCCCCCGCGGGCGCCGCCGCGGGCGGCGGGGGGCCGGGGTGCGCCCCGGGCGGCGACTCCGTCGAGGGTGGCTGCCCTTCGGGCAGATCATACCGCGCCGCACGGCGTGCGGCTCCCGCGCCTGCCCGCAGGGCAGCCACCTCGACGGAGTCGCCGCCGGAGGCACGCCAACAGCCCGACGATGCAGCCTGCGCGAGCCGTGTGTGGTGTCCCGGCGACTCGGTCGGGTGGCTCCTCCGGCAGATCCCGCGCCGCACGGCGTGCGGCGTGCCAGCTGGCACGCCGCACGGGGCGCGGCGCGGGTTAGGGGTTCCCCTGACAGCTCAGACTTACCCGGCCTCGCTATCGCTGGGACTTCGGCCGGCCGCCACTGCGTGACCGCACGACCGCACCGGCATCTAGCAAAGGCCTGGCCGATGGTACACCGGCCGCTCGACTCCTGGGACGTACGCAGCCGCGATGAGACCAGTGTGGCTCCCCCGCAACGTGCAGAAGCGCGTGCTGCGCTATCTGCTGTCGCGGATCGCGATCTTTGACGACGTCGACCTCAAGGACCTGGACGTCCAGCTCGGGACCAACTCGAGCATCGTGCTGCGCAACGTGCGGCTGAACGTGGACGTGAGTAGCCCGCCGGGCGCGCTGACGCAGGCCATCTCGGTGCCCGGCTTTTTCGTGCGGCACGGCGTGCTGGCGACCATCACGCTGCAGGTGCCGGCCAACATCCTGACGACGCCGGTGGACGTGGAGCTGGCGGGCGTGCAGGTGGCCGTGGCGCCGTCGCCGTCGGCGCCGACGGTGGCGGAGCTGATGACGCGGACGACGTCGGACCTGGCGGCCAACTTCCTGAACGAGAACGGCGACACGCGCCAGGCGCTGGAGGCGTCGATTCTGCACGCGGCCGACACCGCGGCCGAGGCTGCGGCGGCGGCCGAGGCCGCGGCCGAGACGCCCGGCGCGTGGACGCCGTACGACGACCCGGACGACGAGCAGGTCGGGTACGGCGCCGGGCTGTCGCTCAAGTCGCTGATGACGCGCATGCTGGACGGGCTGCTGTCGCAGCTGCGCGTGAAGATGAGCGAGCTGTCTGTGCGCGTGATCATGGACGGCGTGGTGCTGGAGGGCCGCGTGGCGCACGCGACGCTGGCGACCGAGAACGGCGTGCGCCGCGTGCGCCTGGACGGCCTGCAGCTGGCGCTGCCGCCGCCGGACGCGGCCGGCGCGGACTACGCGTCGTCGACGACCGAGTCGTCGACCGACGACAGCTCGGCGGACGACGACGGGCCGGCCGAGATCAGCCTGGACGGCGGCCGGCGCCGGCCGCGCGGGAGCCTGCACGAGAGCATGTACTTTTCGCGCGAGGAGGCCGACAGCATCTACATGAGCGCGCTGTCGACGGGCGAGGCCGAGGCGCTGGCGGCGTCGCGCGACGTGCGCGCGTCCGCGGCCGCCACGGCCTACGCCACGCCGCCGGGCGCGGCCTGCCTGATGTACTGCGACCGCGCGGACGTGGCCGTGACGGGCGCGCTGGAGACCGTGGACGTGGCCGTGGGGACCGTGCAGACGGGGCTGGCCCAGCTCAACCCGGTCGTGGACGCGCTGCTGGCCGTGCTGGCCGCGTACCTGGACCGCCGGCGGCCGGAGTCGCCGGCGGCGTCGACCGAGACCCTGCGCGAGCGGCCGGACGCGGAGGCGGCGACGAAGGTGTCGCTGCTGGTCGACGCCGTGGAGGTCTGCCCGACCTCCGACCTGGCCGTGCTGGACGGCGCGCCGGTGGCCTTTGTGGACCCGGCCGCGGTCACGTTCGTGCTGTCGACGCTGACCGCGTCGCTGCGCCGCGAGCTGCTGCCGGAGACGGACCCCTACCGGCCGCCGCAGACGTCGACGACGACGGTCGTCAGCGTCGACCGCGTGCACGCGCGGCGGGGCGGCGCGACCGTGCTGGCCTACGCGTCGCCGGCCGTGCCGCCCGAGCGCCCGGACGTGCTGGTGTCGGTGTCGACGGCGCTGGCCGAGACCGAGGTCGACATTCCGCGCGACCTGCACGTCGACATCGGCGCAGAGGCCATTGCCGAGCTGCTGCTGTTCTCGGCGTCCATGTCGGAGCTGCTGGCGTCGGTCGCGGCGCTGAACGCGGCCGGCGCGGCCGGCGCGGACGGCCGCGCGACCGGCCCGGACGGCCGCGCCACGCCGCAAAACGACGCCGCGCCGTCCGTGTCCGGCCGCATGGGCGGCATCCGCGCCACCGTCGACGTCGACGGCCGCCCGCTGGTGCTGACGGCCGCGCCGGCCGTGCTGGCCGGCGGCGCGCTCGTGTTTGGCGACGCGCGGCTGTCGGTGTTTGGCGACGTCGCCGACGTCGTCGTCCGCGACATCCGCGTCGACGCCACGCCCGCCACGGAGCTCGTCCGCGACACGGCCGAGCACGGCGCGACCGTCGCCGTCGCCGTCGGCACGCGCGTCGCCGTCGGCCGCGTGGACGTCGAGCCGCGGGCGTCGTTCGAGGGCCTGGCCGCCGCCGCCGAGCACCTGCAGGCGTTCGCGGCCCGGTTCGCCGCGCCCGCCCGTCCGGCCGCCGCCTGGGTCGCCAAGAGCGTCGCGCTCGCCGCCGTCAACGCCACGGTGCCGCTGCCCGCGCCCGCCGGCGAGCAGGCCGCGGCGTCGGTGGCCCTCGGCGGCGTCCGCGTCGTTCTCCGCGCGCCCGACGACGTCTACGTCGAGGCCGCCGCCGTCCGCGCCGCCGTCCGGCCCGCCGCCGCCCCCGAGCTCCCCCTCGTCGGGCCCGCCCTCGACCACGTCGCCGGCCGCCCCATGGTCGCGCTCTCGGTGCGCGGCGGCTCCGTCGCCGCCGAGCTCTTCAACGTCTGCGTCGACTACTCGGTCGAGCTCCTCGCGCTCGCCGCCAAACTCGCCGCCGCCGCGCCCGGGCCCGCCGCGGACGCCGCCGACGTCGCCAACATGGGCCAGGCCCTCGGGCGCACGCGCTCGTCGATCCTGGGCTCGCCGCTGCTGGACGCCGAGGACGCCGACGGGTTCCTCCACGCCGGCGACGACCTCGTCGCCGGCTACGACTCGGACGACGACAGCGCGCTCGAGTCCACGCTGACCGGGTCCGCGCCGCTGCGGTTCGCGGTCGCGCTGCGCGACTGCGCGGTCGGCCTGAACCCCCAGGGCGCGGCCTGCAAGGGCCTGCTGGTCATCACCGAGGGCCACGCGTCCGGGTCGACGCCCAACCTCAACGCCGGCCTCGTGGCCGCGCTCAAGATCCGCCGGGCGACGCTGTTTGTCGTCGACGACCGCGCGCACCTGCAGCCGGCGCCGGCCCGGCCCGCGCGCGTGCACATCGTCGAGCACCTGTCGCCGTGGGCCGGCCTGGGCTACGTCAACGTGGCGTCGATCTCCACGGCCGCGGTCTCGCTGCGCCTGAGCAAGGACCCGGCCACGGGCGCCACCGTGACCGACATCGAGGTCAAGGACGACCTGCTCTTTGTGGAGACGTGCGCGGACTCGACGCAGACCCTGGTCGAGCTGTTCAACGGCCTGAAGCCGCCGGTCGAGGTGCTGGCCGACGACGCGCGCTACAACGTGTCCGTGGACCCGGTCGACACCTTCTCGGACGTGGACGAGCTGGCGTTCAAGGCGGCCGAGCTGCACACCGGCCCGGCGTACTCGACGCTGTTCGGCGACCGCCCGCGGCTGGGCCTGGACGTGGTCGAGAGCTACTACGGGACGGGGGCGGCGCAGACGCCGGTGCGCGTGGCGTCGCGGCCGGCGGCCGTGGCCGAGGACGCCGAGGACGACTACCTGGCGGGGTCGCTGGGGACGGACGAGGAGTCGGTCGTGCTGTCGTCGGCGGGGCTGTCGGGCGCGCTGGACGGGTCGGTGCCGGGGCCGGTGCACTCGCGGCTGCTGCAGCGGAGCACGGCGGCGCTGGCGGGGGCGCTGGGCGCGGACGGCGGCGCGCTGGGCGGCCGCGGGGGCGACCCGTCTGGCCCGTCCGGCGCCTCCGGCGTCTCCGGCCCCTCCGGCCCCTCCTCCCCCGCCGACCCCGCCGCGCTCGCCCGCCAGATCTCCGAGGCCGCCGCCAGCCTGCAGATCCTCGAGGACCACTTCGGCGCCGGCTCGGTCATCGACACGCTCAAGAGGTCCGTCGCCGCCGGCGCCGCTGACCGCAGATCCGCGCCCGCCGCGCACACGCTCACCATCCGCGTCCGCGACGTCCACGTCCTCTGGAACCTGCACGACGGCTACGACTGGCAGCGCACCCGCGACGTCATCTCCGAGGCCGTCGGCCGCGTCGAGACGCGCGCGCTCGACCGGCGCGCCGGCCACGACTCGGACGACGAGTCCATCATCGGCGACTTCCTGCTCAACTCGATCTACATCGGCATCCCGCCCGGCCGCGACCCGCGCGAGCTGGCCACGGCCATCAACGACGAGATCGACGACCAGGACAGCCACTACGACGGGTCTGCGGGGTCGCGGCGCGACGCGCGCCGGCGGCGGTCGCGGCTGCGGCTCAAGCGGTCGCGCAAGAACAAGATCCAGATCGAGCTGCGCGGCGTCGGCGTCGACGTCGTGCTGTTCCCGGACGGCGCCGAGCTCGTCAACTCGGTGGACGTGCGCGTGCGCGACTTTGAGGTCTTCGACAACGTGCCCACGTCGGCGTGGCGCAAGTTCGTCACGTACATGCACACGCCGCACGAGCGCGAGACGGGCTCCAGCATGGCGCACGTCGAGCTCGTCAACGTGCGGCCCACGCCGTCCCTGCCCACGTCCGAGATCGTGCTCAAGGTGACGGTGCTGCCGCTGCGCCTCTACGTCGACCAGGACGCGCTCGAGTTCCTGACGCGGTTCTTCGAGTTCCGGCCCGAGCCCGCGCCGCCGCCGGCGCCCACCGAGATCCCCTTCTTCCGTAAGTCTCCCCCGCGCGCCGCTGACCCAGAACGCGTCGAGATCGCCGAGGTCAGCCTGCGCCTCGACTACAAGCCCAAGCGCGTCGACTACAAGGGCCTGCGCTCCGGCCACACCACCGAGTTCATGAACTTCTTCATCCTGGACGACGCGGCCATCGTGCTGCGCGGCGTCATCCTCTACGGCGTCTTTGGCGTGCCGCGCCTGGCCAACATGCTCAACGACATCTGGATGCCCGACATCCGCTCGACCCAGCTCGGCGACGTGCTCGCCGGCGTCGCGCCCGTGGCCTCGCTGGTCAAGATCGGCACCGGCGTGCGCGACCTGGTCGCCGTGCCCGTGGCCGAGTACCGCCGCGACGGCCGCGTCGTGCGCGGCCTCCAGAAGGGCGCCCTGCGCTTCGTCAAGGTCACCACCGGCGAGCTCGTCAACCTGGGCGCCAAGCTGGCCGTCGGCACCCAGACCGTGCTCGAGAACACCGAGGCCGTGCTCACCGGCGGCCCGCCCGCCGGCCAGGCCGCGCCCGAGACCTTCTACCGCGTCGGCGACGACTCGGACTCGGACGACGACGACCACCAGAAGGTCATCTCGGCCTACGCCGACCAGCCGCGCACCGTGCTGCAGGGCCTCCAGCGCGCCTACGCCTCGCTCTCCCGCAACCTGGGCACCGCCAAGGACGTGCTGGCCGCGCTGCCGGCCGAGGCCTCCGAGGGCGGCACCGCCCAGAACGCGGCCGCGGCCTTTGCCCGCACCGCGCCGGTCGCCATCATCCGGCCCATGATCGGCGCGTCCGAGGCCGTCTCCAACACGCTCATGGGCGTCACCAACCAGATGGACCCGACCCGCCGCCGCAACATCGACGACGTAAGTGCGCGCCGGGCCGAGCTGACCGCAGAAATACAAGCGCCGCTAGACACTGCGCCTCGCCGGGCCAGACCCGCCGCCACGGCATGTACATATCCGCGGTTTGCCTCGATGCCGGCCTGTGCCGAGCCACGCCACGCCGTGGCCGCCCTGCGGCTTCTCGCCGCATGAATGTACCTGGTCGAACAGCGCCGCACGCCGTGCGGCATATAGCCGCACGGACCTCTGTAGCATCTGTCGCGCGCGGCCTTCGCCTGCCCGCAGGGCAGCCACCTCGACGGAGTCGCCGCCGGAGGCTCGTTACGGGTGAGCCTCCGGCGGCGACTCCGTCGAGGGTGGCTGCCCTTCGGGCAGGGCGCCCCGCACGTGGTGCTGCTCGCAAGCCGCACGCCGTGCGGCATATAGCCGCACGGACCTCAGTAGCATCTGTCGAGCTCGGTCTCCGCCTGCCCGCAGGGCAGCTACCCTCGACGGAGTCGCCGCCGGAGGCTCGTTCACGGGTGACGGCGGCGACTCCGTCGAGGGTGGCTGCCCTGCGGGCAGGGCGCGCCGCACGCCGTGCGGCATATAGCCGCACGGACCTCAGCAGCATCTGTCGAGCCCAGCTCGTGCCTGCCCGCAGGGCAGCTACCCTCGACGGAGTCGCCGCCGGAGGCTCGGACACCGCGGAGCCTCCGCGGCGCCCGACCCACGGGGGGGGGGGCCCGCGCGGAA
>NW_027117985.1:262111-262427 GCF_038497935.1 Neoaidaea tothii
AGGCCCCCCCCCCGCCGGAGGCTCGTCCACGGGTGAGCCTCCGGCGGCGACTCCGTCGAGGGTGGCTGCCCTGCGGGCAGGGCGCCCCGCACGTGGTGCTGCTCGCAAGCCGCACGGCGTGCGGCATATAGCCGCACGGACCTCAGCAGTATCTGTCGAGCCCAGCTCGTGCCTGCCCGCAGGGCAGCCACCCTCGACGGAGTCGCCGCCGAGGCTCACCCGTGAACGAGCCTCCGGCGGCGCCCCCCGCGCGGGGGGCGGCCCGCCGGGGGGGGGCGCCGAGGCTGGGGGGGGGCGCGCCGCCCGCCCGGCGGGC